>NC_140175.1:96468215-96495715 GCF_963971535.1 Notolepis coatsorum
ATGGGTATGGGCGGGTTAATTTTCCATTGATGGGGATTTGATTGCCTGTTTTTAAATAAAATGTGCAGGATTAATAATGTTAACGTTAGTTCGGCCAGAGAAACAAATAATACTAATTAAAATGGTTGGACCTGCGAGATTTGTACTTTGTAGCTCTGCATTTTAAATGTAAGGAGTAAAAAGTATATATTTTTTTCTCTCCGAAATGTAATTGAGTAAAAGTTTACAAACCTAATAATACTTGAGTAAAGTACAAATCCCCAAGAACAGTACTTAAGTATTGTAACAAAGTACAATTACTCAAGTACTTTACACCCCTGTGTATATTTATTATGTACAGTATGTGTGTGCACATGTGTGCGCATGTGTGCTCGTGCACATTATCCACTTTTTGTAATCCATTTGTGTTCCCCGCAGTGCCTGTTGACATGCCAGTGCAGTGACCCATAACTGTTCTCAGGTCAGTAGGAATCACATGCTTGATAATGCTCCCTCTCCTCCATCGGGCTGCTACTGTACCTCGTATCCATCATCACCACACATCCATTATGCTGGAGGTCAGAGCCGGGTCAGAGGGACAGACAGCAGCTATAAACCGGTATATATGTCTATATGTATATGTCTCGTTTAGCAGACAATCAGAACTACCCAACATAACTTTCCTAATAACTCGCCTGACCTCCCAAGCCCACAACCTTTTCGCCAGTAATGCAGTCTAAATGTAAAAAAAAACGGCAGGGAAATATTATCAACTAAATGGGAAATAGGATTGTAAGATCAATACATTAAACAAATGTTGAATCCCAGTGTCTGGGACTATGGATTATAAATTCTGCCTGTGTGCCTTGAACTTGGAGGCACAGTTTGTGACAGCCTAATGCAGTGGCAATCTCATTCCCAACCTCTTGAGCATTTAAATGTCAGTTATAATAGTGTTTGCAGATTTGTATTGAGGTGTCCTTATAGAACCCACCACTGTCACATGTTTGAGTCGTTAAACTGGCTTTCCCCTCAATTCAGAAGACATTCTCATTGGTTGCTTTTTGTTTACAAATGGTATTTACTTTAATTATCCCCCCTATCTAAAGCACTTTCCTAATTACATATAGTTCAATTTATAATCTAAGACACACGGATCATCCTTTCTTTATTATACCTCAAACCAAGTTATTGGTCAACTTGCCTTTAAATATAAAGCTCTAACTGGGGGCGGCTACGTGGCGCAGTGGGCAAGGCGCTCGCAACGAATGCTGGAGACTAGGCTCGAACAGGATGCCTCCTGTTCGAGCCTCGCTCTCCACATTGCTTTCAGTTTAGCTGGTCGTCCACAGTAATACACATTGGCCATATTACGGGGAGGGAAACTGAAGGGTGGGGATCGGGTGTTGTGGACAGCGACTCCTACAGGTCGGTTGGTGCGCCTGCGCAGTAGAATCAAGAAGCGACGGGGGCGGGGCCCCTCCAAAGCCCAGACCCCCGACGCTGAAAGATCGAGCCGCGCAGGTGAAAAGATGCGACGGCTGTTACCTCGAGTATCGGAGGGGACTCGTGCTATGTATGACTTAGTCCACATTGCAGCCGGCTTGTGGGAGGCAAGAAACAACGTTCGAGACAGGGGAGGGTTAAATTGGACGATATGAAAATTGGGATGGGAGAAAAATAGAAAATGGGAGAAAAAGTGGATAAAAAAAAATATATAAAGCTCTAACTGATTGGAACAAACTGCCTAGTTCACTCAGATCTCTCACTTCTTACGAGTTATCTAAGACATCTTTGTTTACTCATCTGCAGACTACTTGTACTTGTTACTACTTGCATCGGATGTACTGTGTTATGGTTTACATGTTTACAGATCAAACTGTAATTTTGTATGTACACTTATATGGGAACATATATATATATATATATATATATATATTGACGATCCTCTTGGGAGGAATCAGTGTAGACGGTGGGGGTGAGCTCGGGAGAGCGTCTGTCAGTGTATAAGTGTATTTTGTTGTCCTGTGTTTCGTTTAGTTATGTATTGTATTGTATATTTTGTATTTTATGTTAAGGACCCCCTCGAAAACGAGATAGCATATCTCAAGGGGTTTATCCTTCAAATCAATTTCAAATTGCCGAGGGCAACTGAGGTTTTTTATACGAGCAATCCATCCCACAATATTTTGTCTCGACATGGGGATTGAGCCTTTAGGAATCCAATTGAGTACGGCTGAAAAAGGATTGTTAACGCAGTCAGTTCCAGCAGACGCCCGGTCATATAACCTCGCAACACAACTCACAGCGAGTGACTTTAGGTTTGTATATTTCAGTTTGTGGTGTAATCCTGTGGAATGGCTTAGATGAAGAAACAAAAATGAGCAAGAACATTGTACAGTTAAAAAATAGATATGGGGAAACTCTCATTGATGAGTACAAAAATTAGGAGCTCTAAAATTGTTATTTTATATATTTCTATTTCTATTTGGGTTATTAAAAAAGAAAAAAAATGTATGTTTCTTTGGTTTGTTATTTTAGGTTTGTAAGAGATTTAGTTTATGTATGATAGTGAGGAAGGGGCAGGACTAGATAAGCATTGGCTTCCTTCTGCTCCTTCTCAAACTCATTTGTTCATCATTTAATGAAGAATGTAAGATTTCATTTTAAATTTGTTTCTTTAGTTTATCATTTGTATTTGGTTGATTGTTCAAGATAAAATAAACTCAACTCAACTCAACTCAACTCAACTTGACTGACTGTACAAATATTTTCCTTTTTCAAAACCACACCCTTTTCGCATTATACCCTGCGACTGCTCCAAAAACCGCTACCTGATTCTAAAACGACAGTCCCGTTTTGAGTCGGCAGAGCCTCTAAAACAGCGGTTCTCTAACTACGGGTCGCGATAAAGAAATATATATATATTTTCAAATATCTTTTTGGTGTTCTGGCAACATAATTTGACAAAATATGCCTCGTTTTATATAAATGTGTACTGATAACATAGTGCTGTAATAAAATGTTCTAATAAATATGCATGATCAAGTTCAACAACGTGTGCTTTTATTTTTATATATATATATATATATATATATATATATATATATATATATATATATATATATATATATATATATATATATATATATATATATATATATATATATATATATATATTTATATATATATATTATATATTATATATTATATATTATATATTATATATATATATATATATATATATATATATATATATATATATATATATATATATATATATATATATATATATATATATATTTTCCTTAATTCCACGTTGAAATGATGCGATACATTATCCTAAATAAAATGAGGTTGTGGTATAAAAAAAGTTTGAGAGCCCCTGTAGAACTCTTTGAACCCATACAGGGAGGCTGCCCAAAACACACGCCACCACACACCCCATCAAAAGTGAAGCCGGATAGAAAGCCACAGCCAGGTAATCCACTATTTGAGAGATAATATGTACAAGAGGCATGGTTTCCATCTGTGGCCTTGCTCTGCTGGCAGCGGTTTATTCATTCACATTGACTCAGACCACAACAGCTCATGTGTTCTCCTCTCCGTGAGAGGCATGTGTGGGAAGAAGAAAAAGTAGGAGGGGACCAAGACTTATATACTCCCAACCTGGCGTAGACAGTAGAAGCTCCGCCTATAGCGCCCTCCAGTGGACACAGATATATATGCAGTCATGGGAGTAGTAGAGGACAGTTACAGTTAGTTACAACCATACATACACCCTCTAGATTCAACACTGACAAAAACAAATGCTCTGAAAAAGACGGTAATGTATAGAGCAGTTGCTTATTGGAATAAAATACCCAGAAATATAACTATGGTAAGGAACAAATTTATGTAAAAGCTTAAAATTGCGCTCATGAATAATGAGTTACATTTTGGTCATTGACTTATTATGGAAATTAGTATGGAAATATAAAGGTGATCGGTGACTTGAGAAAAGTTATGCTAAATTATGAGTTAAAATCATATGAATGATTTTGAACTGTTTTGTTCTTATGGACTGACTATGTCATTTGTATTTTATGGTTGGAGAATTGTGATATCTAACTTATGTTTTGTTCGTTGTGATGTTTTCTTGTGAGTACTTCAATGTTTGTGGTTTTATATTTTATTTTTAACTTTTTTTGTGTTTGTATTTTTTATGTTTGGACCCCAGGAAGAGTAGTCTCACTTTGGTGTAGACTAATGGGGATCCACAATAAAACAATAAGACTGCACACAGTATTTACCCGGCCCAGGCGATGAGCGTGACGCAGGCGTACGGGGACCAGGAGAGCACGAACACGATGATCACCACGAAGGCGATCTTGGCCAGTTTCCACTCCGTCCTGATTGCTGACTGCTGCTGGACCACACTGGACTTCCTCACCTGCGTGCCCAGCTTCTCCACGTCTCTGTGTCAGAGGACAGAGTAGAAACGTAAGTGTCCTATGTGTGTGTGTGTGTGTATGCGTGTGTATGTGTGTGTGTGTGTGTGTGTGTGTGCGCGTGAGGGCTGAGCCCAAACGTTTGAACGTTCGAACCTTCGTTCGTTACGTTGGCATTCGAATTCTAAATCAACATTCGAATTAAATTTTTTTTTTTTTTTTTTTTTTTAAACTTTATTTTTTAGCGTTTATCGCTTTCCTGGTCAAGCATGACCGACAGTTGCAGGGTGAAACGGGAGAGAGAGCAGGGGGAGACATTCGGCAAATGACGGCGGGTCCGGGAATCGAACTCGGAGTCAACCAGATCCGTGACGCAGCACTGTCTATTCTTCTGATAGCATTAGTATTATTTGTTTCTCTGGCCGAACTAACGTTAACATTATTAATCCTGCACATTTTATTTAAAAACAGGCAATCAAATCCCCATCAATGGAAAATTAACCCGCCCATACCCATGCTGATTGGTCCTTGTGCAAGACTTTAATCGTTGATTAAACACCTGCTATCAGAAGAATAGACAGTCAGCGTCACATGGTGTGCTACTGGAGCACCCCTCGAATTACATTTTTTTAAATATTTCTTTCTATTAATTCTGTTTAAACCAATGGGGTTTTTCTTCACAGTTGCAGATAAAGATTAGGCTACACTAATATTATAGTATTAAAATAAACTGATTATATTCATTAGAAAGTTGATTTAGTTGATTTAGTTGGGCTGGGGCTTCTCCCTGGGCTGGGTCTGGGTCTGGAAAGTTGATTTAATAAAGAAAAAGACTCATTTAATCAGATTAATCACTTTATTCAAATTGAGGATTTAGTTTGAGGATAGTAAAAAAAAAAATATATATATATATATATATATATATATAAAAAAAAGTTACGATTTTTTTTTTAATTTTTTTTTATTAAAAACGAATGTTTGAACGTTCATTAGAAAAACCCCGACAAAGTTCGAATCCCAAAAACAGGGTTCGGGGACAGCCTTACCGTATGTGTGTGTGTGTGTGCTTGTGTGTGTCTATGTGGGGCGACAGTGGCTCACTGGAGGTAGAGCAGTCGTCTGGTAATCAGAAGGTTCCCGGTTTGATTCCAGCTGCTCGGACCGTGTCGAACTTCTCCTAACTGCTCCCGATGAGCCTCCTTGCATGGCGTGTGAATGTGTGAGTGTGAGGCATAAGTAAAGCTATATAAAAGCAGTCCATTTACCAGCGTGTGTGTGTGTGTGTGTGTGCTGCACGTTCATGTATGTGTGTGTGTGTGTGCTGCACGTTCATGTATGTGTGTGTGTGTGTGTGTGTGTGTGTGTGTGTGTGTGTGGATGTGTGTCCTGCACGTTCATGTATGTGTGTGTGTGTGTGTGTGTGTGTGTGTGGATGTGTGTCCTGCACGTTCATGTATGTGTGTGTGTGTGTATACCGCTATGTGCATTTAACATTTAGATTTACATTTAAATGTAATGTTTACATTAGATGATATGGGGGCGGCTAGGTGGTGTAGTGGGCAAGGCGCTCGCCATCAACGCTGGAGACGCTGGGTTCGAATCCAGCTCTCGGCGTTGCTATCAGCTTGGCTGGTCGTTCATACTAACACAATTGGCAGTGTTAGGGGTAAGAAAGCTGATGGGTGGGTCCTGGGCGTTGTGGACAGCGACCCCTACAGTTCGGTCGGGGCGCCTGCACAGCGAGGGTAGGATCTGGAGGGAGGTAGTGCGGCCTCCCACACGTTACACTCTCCCGGTGAGAATCTGAGCTGCCAGGCTGGCTGCCGGCTGGCTGCACATGCGTCGGAGGATAGCATGTGACAGTCTCCGGCCTCCCGGACCAACAGTAGGGGGGAGTGCGCAACAACCAGGAAGGGGGTTGGGAATTGGCATAACGAAAAATCGGAAAAAGGAGGGGGGGAAAAGATAATAAAAAATTATAAAAAATTTAATTAGATGAGATGTTGAGATTTTGAGATGTTTTTGTTTTTGTTGTTTTTGTTACTCATGACGCTACAATATGAATTGCCCCACGCGGGATCAATGAAGTTGTCTGAATCTGAATCTGAATTTAGTCATTTAGCTGAGGCTTTTATCCAAAGCGACTTACAAGTTCTGTACGACAAGTCATCAGGAAGGGCACAACTCTATCATCTGAGTAAACAATGTTCATCAAAGTGTTGAGTGCTACAGTGTAGGTTAGTATATTATATATAAGTGCATGACAGTGAGGTTAGTTAGGGTTAGATTTTATTATTATAATTGTTTTGTGTGCATATTCCCTCTTCACCTGCGCCGGATGGCCAGGAACATGCAGAGGTAGCAGTAGGAGATGACTCCCAGCGGGATGAAGAAGACGAAGCAGCAGAGCATCAGGGTGTAGCTCTTATTGGCCGGAGTGGACGTCACGTAGTCCCACGTGCATGAGGTCATCAGCCCCTCCGGGATATAGGAACCTTGAGGAGAGGAGAATGGACAACAAGGCGGAGGCATGTGAGGAATGTGAAAAGATCAAGCCACAGGATCATCTGACTCTCTTCTGGGGGTCAGGGCCTGGCCATGCTGCCCTGGTTCATGGCACCGTCACCGGTTGGAATTCCAGACGGGTCAACCGGCGTCCATTACCAGACTTACTAGTGGAGTCGGTAACACTTTATAATAACACTCAGTTATAAGACCTTTATAAGGTATTTGTAGATAATGAACTAATCATGAACAAATCATTTATATACATTCGTAAATTATTATTAAATCATTTATAACTATATTTGTATAACATTTACAAATTAGTTCTACATTATTTATAACTAATTAACTGTATTAGACATTTGTTAATGATGAATAGGCTTCACTTCAGATCAGGGCACACAATAGCATCTGCAAATGATTTATAGATGTTTTATGAATGTCTTAACAAATCATTTGTTAAACATGAAAAGACATGTCTGGTAATTGCTTCGTGTGTATTCATAAAAGTCCACAAGTAAACAAACTTAGACATTTGTTAATGATGAATAGCCTTCACTTTAGATTAGGACACACAATAGCATCTGCAAATGATTTACAGATGTTTTATGAATGTCTAACTCTTAACAAATCATTTGTTGAACATGAACAAATAAATGGAGGTACAGTATAGTCGTTTTTTCATCTCCATTTTTCAAAGCATCTACAAATGTGTTACTATACATTAAACAACATTATTTAATGATGAACAAATCAAGTACAAACAATGTTGATAATGAGTTATAAATAATGTAGAACACATTTATAAATGTTATACAAATATAGTTATAAATGATTTAATAATAATTTACAAATGTATATAAAAGATTTGTTCATGATTAGTTCATTATCTACAAATACCTTATAAAGGTCTTATAACTGAGTGTTATTATAAAGTGTTACCGTGGAGTCTACTTGATTGAACATTGTATTAACAGATTGCAGAATGGGTACAATACAGTACGGCTCAATACACACAATTGTTAAGGGGATGCAGACCAGAGAAAGACCTTTGTCTTGTTTACATCAGGGACCCCCATTTTCAATTCATCATAACATATATGACATACATGACATACAGGTAGACAGTACTGCTACATCTAGACATTCATGACATACCAGATCTACAAATATACAGTACTGTTTATGTGTACAAAAAGAGAGTATATACATTTGAGGGGGAAGAAACTGTACATTGGAGGAGGTTGGGTAGGTGGGGTGGGGGGGGGGGGGGGGGGGGGGCGTTGGGTAGGTGGGGTAACTTTACATCGCTGCTGTCGGGACAAAACCTCATAACTCCAAAAACCCAACTTTTCAGCAGATGAAAAAAACGAACACAGATTTGAGGGTGAATAGAGTTAGGAGGTTTAGACAGATGATCGGTTTAATGCTTTCCCATTGTTTAAACTTTGTAAAACCCACACACATATGGAGGATGATCTACGGAGTTGATTTATATAAAAAAAAAAATTTAGTTATGAGGTTTTGTCCCGCCAGCAGCGACATTAGTTACCCCACCTACCTGCATTCGATTACAATGCGGGATGTCGGAAATTATTGAGAGTCTGTTAAAAACGTGTGTCAATTTGAAGTTCCTAGTCGCAAACTCTGGTATGATTTCTCAATCCCCGGGTCTTTTGATCATCATTTCAACGTGGCCACCCACGTCCTATAACCGTTAATGTTGTTTTGAGAGTATATTTGTATGTATCTTCGCTATATGTCGTTGTAAACTGTTGTTGTAGTTGATGCAAGACAAATCGTAAGAAGAAATTCCCCAAAAAGGTTTAGCAGGAGAGTAATAATAATAATAACTTTATTTGTATAGCAGTTTAGCAGGAGAGTCCATGTTTTCCAGACTTTGTAGCTTGAACACACGTAGGTCGGAGACGACACGGCCACCACTTCCAACTTCCCACCTCCGACCGTAAATGAACGCAGCATATCATTATTATATTATCATATTGACATTGGACCAGACTGGAAGAAGCACCGTCAGACTGAAAAATAGAGTGAAAACAGAATGGGTACAATACAGTACGGCTCAATACACACAATTGAGGGGACATGTACTGCTATTCCTAGCACTATTTGGGCAACTTTACACAATTCCCGTTAGTCTATTGAAGACATCTGTAAGGTTTAAAAAAAAAAAATGCATTGTTTTATATTTCTAATCAAGTACTCAAAACCATAATTTTTCAGCTTCAAGATTTCAGGCTGTTATGGCCTGGCTCCGCCCATAAGCACTTTGAGTGACAGTCAGTCCACACAGTCTGCGACTGGTAGACAGAGAGAGATAGAGAGAGAGAGAGAGAGAGAGAGAGAGAGAGAGAGAGAGAGGGGGGGGGGTGCGAGAGAGAGAGAGAGAGAGAGAGAAAAAAAAGACAGGCCGTCTCTTCCTTTCGTTTTTTCTCTCCCTGCGGCAGCTTGTGGGGGGGGGGGGCCTCCCTTCCTCCCCTCTCCCGTGTGGTGCGGCAGGTTCCCCCCCCCCAAGTGCTCCCTCCCTCTCTCTCTCTGTCTCCCTCTCTCTCTCTGTCTCTCCCTCTCTCTCTCCCTCTCTATCTCTCTCTCTCCCTCTCCAGTGTATGCAGAGGTGTCGGGTTTCACTCTGCCTCGCAGTATGAGGAAGTGGTTTTCCACTCGCTGTCTAGTCTAGGTAGATTGTGGGCGGGCATTAGCTACAACCACAGAGCCAATCACATCACTGTCTTCTACCCAGAGCCTGAGTAACATCATTCAGGCCTTCAAATCAGGATGGACTAATTTACTGGAGCAGGAAATTATCTGAGCTGAATCAGAGCAATCCGCCAATATGGTATTTAGACACTAAAACACATTGATACTAACTCCTATTACTATAATACAATGCTAGAGACTGAAAAATGACATTTATAGTACATGTCCCCTTTAAGGGGATGCAGACCAGAGAAATACTTTCGACTTTACATCAGGGTCCCCCATTTTTCCCCCTTCTTTTTCCGTTTTTTCTCACATCCCAATGTTAGGCGTTATGCCAATTCCCAATCCCCTTCTTGGTCGTTGCGCACTCTACCCCCTACCGTCGGTCTGGGAGGGCGGAGACTATCACATGCTTCCTCCGACACATGTGTAGCCAGCCCACCGCTTCTTTTCACCTGGCAGCGCGGACTCTCACTGGGAGAGTGTAACGTGTGGAAGGTCACACTACCTCTCCCAGATCCTTCCCTTGCTGTGCAGGCGCCCCGACCGAACTGTAGGAGTCGCTGTTTACAACGACCAGGACCCACTCACGCCGGCTTCCCACCCGCTAACACTGCCAATTGTGTCAGTATGGGCGGTCGGCCAAGCCGGAGGCACCACAGCCGGATTCGATCCCACTGGCTCTGTGGTGGTAGACAGACGCTTAGTCCGCTGCGCTACCCGGCCGCAGCCCCATTTTCAATTATTAATGTGTGATCAGTGTGCCTTCTCAGGATAAGCCAAGGAGAAGGTGTGAGGAGTGAGGAGTGAGGAGTGAGCAGGAGGAGTGAGGAGTGAGGAGTGAGGAGTGAGCAGGAGGAGAGGAAAGTCACTCACTCCAGCCCAGCAGCGGCGCCAGGCTCCAGGCCAGGGAGTACGTCCAGACCAGGATGATGATGAGGGAGGTGCGCCTCTTGGAGGTCCACTGCAGGGCCTGCAGGGGCTTGGTGATGACGATGTAGCGGTCTATGGAGATGGCCAGCAGGTTGATCATGGAGGTGATCCCGAACAGAGCTCCGCAGAAGGCGTACATCTTGCAACCTGCCATTTCACAGGTAAATGGTAAATGGCTGCTTTTTTATATAGTGCTTTTATCCAAAGCGCTTTACAATTTGTTACTCACATTTTACCCATTCACTCACACATTCACTCACACATTCACTCACACACTCACTCACCGACGGCGGAGGCAACCATGCAAGGTGCCAACCTGCTCATCAGGAGCAATTATGGGTTAAGTGTCTTGCTCAAGGACACAACAACACGCTGCCCGGGAGAAGGGGGAATCGAACCGGGAACCTCCAGATTGCCAGACGACTGCTCTCCCGAGCCACTGTCACCCCTATTATCCCCCCTCTCCAGGTGGAGAGTAAAACCTTTCATTTACCCATTGGAGGAGCTTGAAAAAGAATGACCACAAGGAGTGGACAGCGTTTCAAAAGTGACACTATTTCAGTGTAACATCACATGCATCTTATCACACTCAAACGCCTGTATGTTATTGTATTTCATATCGTTCATAGACTCCAATGTGACGACACAGCCCTTCTCACGTAGTATAGACCTCTCAAGTGTTCTCCCCATATCTCAAAAGGTAATGGCCAGATTGCCATGAAACGTGCTGTGAAAACACCCTCTGATTTTGGTGACCCCATTACCTTTCCTCTAGTGCCATCACAAGGACAACATCTCCTGTCATTTGTTGTGAACATGCATGACCTCTTAACACTTTGAGTGCCGCACTGTTTTCGGGCCCCATCTATTCACTGCCACGCTTTAAAAGATAGGAGTCCGTCACCTTGTTTGTAGAGCTATAACTATATTCTATATTATAGCTATGGATACAATACTATGGTCATTTGACAGTGACTTTCTTCCGGTCAAGATGCAAAAAAGAGATACATTTTCCATGCATACATTCGCGCGTTATACCATGGTGAATATAAGTATGTTTTTAGATCGGTCTGGGGTAATTCCTGAAATGCTGAGGAATAGCCTTATAAGTGTATTATACTATAACCGTTGCCGTTTCTTGCCTGGACCCGCTATTATTCTCAAATCAAATCTATATCATAGGTATTATGTTTCATCATGATTGCATGAAAGGAGGGGGGGGGGTCGTTCTTTGATGCTTTGATCACCACCAACGCCATATGTTGTGGACTAACGTTACACACACACGTTCGGATCGAGGTGAAGACATGTTTGGATCAACGCAAGATTGATATCATATAGCCCTTACCTTAACTAGGATGTACCCCAAAAAGAATATTCCAATTATCTGATCGCGATTCCAAGTATTGATGTCCATCGTGTCGCCAACATAATCCACTACACATCATGCGTCGGGAGCATTTGATTCTTCTCAATCCGACCGTTATAACCGCTCAGCTTGAGCAAAAAAAATAAAACTACCTTGAAAAAAAGGAAAAACATAAAAAGTAGTTTTTGGCACTCAACGGTCGGGGCCCAGAAACGACTTAAGTAATTTTTGGCACCCGAAGTGTTAACTCATTCTGCGCCAACCACGTAATATTACAATTACATATAAACGAGTAATCGCGATCGCCGATGGGATCATTGGAATTATTCTTTTTGGATTACCTTCTGGCTAAGGTAAGGACCCCCTATGTCTATTTTACCGAACGTGAAAATCTTTTATGTAACGATCACAGTGGCTTACTTTATCGGTCATAAACGAGGCTTTTTTTAACGATCGGATTTTCGGGGTAAGACTACCCCCCCCCCCCCCCCCCTGCCCCCTCCCCTTGATGATTTTGTGAAGGTACATATGTTATGTTATACCTTTGATTTGGGAGTATTTGGGGGTTTAGGGAATCAACCAGAACGATTCTGGCTTATTGCACATAACGCGCAATCTATGAAAAAATACTCGATTATCTTGGTAATGCGCGATGTTTAGCGTGTAATAAACTACAAACTACAGTGTGTAGAAACAAACTCTTTTTTCCATGTTGGACTACAAGTAGTGTCTGTCAAATGAGCCACACCATTGTCTCCACAGCTATAATACAGAACACACACACAGCTCTGCAAACCGTGAAACACAGCGGAAATGACTATTTTAAGCTGGCCTTCTAGTGGCAGAGATGGGGATTAGGCGTGGCATTGAAAGTGTTAAAGGAAGGAACCTATTGATTTTAAACTATAGCACCAATTTCAGGCAGAACTTAGAGCAAGATATCTCAAAATACAATGGCCGAATTGCCAGAAACTTTGCAGTGCACATTCATGCCCCGAAGAGGGACAACCCTATTGATTTTGTTCTGTCCTTTCCTCGAGCACCACCATCTGGATTTATAGCCTGGTCTAATCTTGTTTCTGTCATTGGAGCCTCTCTCTCTCTCTCTCTATGTTTATGTATTATGTTTTCCTATGCTCCACGACGCAGGGGGCTGTGATTGGCCGTGCTGTCGGTCCTGTTCGCTTGTATTAAGGTTGTATGACACTGGGTTTGGAGAAATGTGAAGGGAACACAAGGGACCCAGTAGGAGATCACTCTCTCGCTCTCTCTCTACCCTCTTTCTATCTTGAGCCTGAACTGCAGTGGTTTCTTTTATTCACATGGAAATAGCAGTAACACAGGTCTTCTCTCACTGAGAGACATGGTGGAGAGAAAGAAGTGGGAGGAGACATCTACTTTTATACTCGCCACATGGTGGTGTACCTGGGTGGCTCCGCCTAGAGCGCCCTCTAGTGGGAACAGATATATATGCAGCTAGACAGTTACTGGTGGAGACCGTTATATATGCAGGTAAACAGTTACTAGTGTAAACAGCCATATATACAGTTAGACAGTTACTAACAATCCTACACAGAACCTCTGACTTCAACACATGTAAAGGCCGAATGAGTGTTTTTTGTTATTGATTATTATTATTACTAGTATTAATATTATCATTATTACTATTATTATTATCATTATTAGAAGGTTACAATTTATGGGAATGTTACAATTTATGGGAATGTAATGATTTATGGGAATGTAATGATTGAGGGGAATGTTATGATTCTGTGTAGCCTGTTGGGTGGACTCTGTTGCGCTGTGATGGATCACCTGCACCCAGGGGCGTAGCTGGGGGGGGGTAGCTTAGGATGATTCCAAGGGCCCAGCACTGGAAGGGGGCCCAACATTTTTTTTTTTTTTTTTTTTTTTTTTACTAGACATCACTCAGGTGTATTATTGATGCTCTCATTCACTATGTTTGTTAAGTGTGTGTGTGTGTGTGTGTGTGTGTGTGTGTGTGTGTGTGTGTGTGTGTGTGTGTGTGTGTGTGTGTGTGTGTGTGTGTGTGTGTGTGTGTGTGTGTGTGTGTGAGATATATAGAGAGAGAGGAGGGGCTTTGGTAGACTATTGCATTGCATTGAAGATGAACGCAATGCGACATCCTTTACTAGGCTCACCCACCACCAAAAATGGCCCAAAAAAGCGCTCGCGTAAGCGCGCTCGCATTCACTGGGGGCCTACAAATACATTCGTTCATGGGGCCCCGAATCTGGAGCTACACCCCTGCCTGCACCTGTCAGGTGATCGGCCACGGTGCGACGGAGATCATTAAATAGGTGATGGGAATCAGCTGTGGGCGGTAGCCGATGGGGAAGGCATATGATTTTCTTACCGCTCGCTTAGGAAGCTTAACGCTTTAGAACGCTTAGAACGCTTCAGCGCTTCAGGACGCTTTCGGAAACTGTTTAGATTAGTCTTATTTAGGAAACACTTTAAGCAATTAGACCAGGTTATATGACGTTTAGGATCACTGTGATCAACCCTCCCATGTAACCTAATTATTCTAATTAAATCGGATCACCATATCGGTGTCTGATAACGGAGCTTAATGTGTGAAGACTATTTCTTTGAACGTTGAGCGCGTATGGATTCACTCCCCGTCTACACCAGGAAACGGCACCGGCATGTTGCCGTTAGATTAAGTAAGAAAATCAGCCTATAATAAAAGCGATTAAGTAAGAAAATCGCGTTTATTGAACCCCAACCAGCTTCAATAAAGTGAAAGATGACTCGCGCAGATATTGACGCGACCCAAGGCAGAGGCGCGCGTCAATAAGGACAACACCAGAGGAGGACTTGCAAGAGGACTGACAACAAGGGGCCAGCATTGTTGTGAGAGACAACAATCAAAGATCAGCGATCAGCAGGAAGGAATCGATCCACACCAGCACAGTGAATGATCACAGCCCGAGGACATCGCTGCCTGTGATCAGCAACAGGATCGATCAACGAAAGCATCACCACCAAGAGGGGAGGATCCTCCCTCCCGGCTCGAGGACAACAAACGGAACGTGCGTGAGTAGAGTGTATGAATGGTATAGACACTACTGCGTACGTGGCGAGCGCAAACGGCGCCGTGGAATATAAGCCAAATTATAAAGCTGTCTTAAGAACTGGTCGATAAATATAGACAAGATGTCAAGACGGCAGATATTGAAACAGAGAACATGGATTTGACACAAGCGGCAGATATTGAAACAGAGAACATGGATTTGACACAAGATGCCAGATATTGAAACAGAGAACATGGATTTGACACAAGCGGAAATGGAGGCTGAATATAGTCTAAAGAGAGCTGCAGTAGAGGCTGAATTAAGTCTAAACAGAGCTGCAGTAGAGGCTGAATTTAGTCTAAAGAGGGCTGCATTAGAGGCTGAATTAAGCCATAACAGAGCTGCAGTAGAGGCTGCATTAGAGGCTGAATTTAGTCTAAAGAGAGCTGCATTAAAGGCAGAGAGGGAGATGTTGGAAATTGATACTGACATCTCTGTATCAAAAGCCAAAATCAAAGTAATGGAACATTTTGAATTAGAGGATAGATTAAGGCTGCAGGAGGCTAATTTAAAGGCTGAATTAAAGGTTAAATTAAGGCTGCAGGAGCAGGAGCAGCTCCAGCTAATTAGCCACCAGCAACAGGAGGCCAGACCGGCTGACAAGAAACAGTTTTACTCTGACTCAGTCAACCCAAGTGACATGCCTGCCTGCAAAGAGCAGCTGAGAAGAGAGGAGAGAGAGCGGAAGTACAAGCGTAGACGGATTGAGGATCAGCGACAACTTCTGCGGCTGCAGAGACAGCTTCAACAGGAGAGGGCCTACCTCGTGTCTCTACAGCAGCAACAACAGCAAAAACAACGCCAGCAGCAACAAGAGCAGCAACGCCAGCAGCAACAAGAGCAGCAAGAACAACGCCAGCAGCAACAAGAGCAGCAACGCCAGCAGCAACAACAGCAAGAACAACGCCAGCAGCAACAAGAGCAGCAACGCCAGCAGCAACAACAGCAAGAACAACGCCAGCAGCAACAAGAGCAGCAACGCCAGCAGCAACAACAGCAAGAACAATGCCAGCAGCAACAAGAGCAGCAACGCCAGCAGCAACAAGAGCAGCAAGAACAACGCCAGCAGCAACAAGAGCAGCAACGCCAGCAGCAACAACAGCAAGAACAAAGCCAGCAGCAACAAGAGCAGCAAGAACAACGCCAGCAGCAACAAGAGCAGCAACGCCAGCAGCAACAACAGCAAGAACAACGCCAGCAGCAACAAGAGCAGCAACGCCAGCAGCAACAACGGCAAGAACAACGTCAGCAGCAACAAGAGCAGCAAGAACAACGCCAGCAGCAACAAGAGCAGCAACGCCAGCAACAAGAGCAGCAAGAACAACGCCAGCAGCAACAAGAGCAGCAACACCAACAGCAACAACAACAGAAGCTAGCCCAGAGCCTGGTTCTCCAGGCTCAGCAGAACCAGCAACAGAACCAAGTCCAGATGGCACCAACCCCGAAGTCTGCAGCCAGCCAGGCTCAGCTGAAGAAGAAGCCAGAGGTGAAAGTGAAGTCCCTTGACGGCAAACAAAGACAACAGCTGAAACGGCAGCAGACAGCCGCCACCAAGCCACAGGTGGCTCAGGTTTCCACGCACCTGCAAAATAAACTCATGAAGGATGCAGAGCGCAAAGATGACTGCACGGATAAACGGAAGGACAAGGACAAGTACAAGAACAAGAGAAAGAAGGAGAAAGTGAAGTCACCAGACGGCAAGATTAAGAAGGAAGAGAACAGTTCTGTATTGGAAGAGAACAGTTCACGTAAGAAGAATATGAAGTCTGAGCATGAAGAGGACCCCTACCACTCTCCTAAACACCAGAAGTCTCTGAAGAGGGAGCGAGATGACGTGACAGGAATCGACTTCAAACCTAAGAACATCAAGACTAAAAACAAGGTAAAGAAAAATAAACGGGATGAAGAAGAGGACATCAAGCCCGAGAAGACTAAGAACAAGAGAGGAGTAGTGGTGGAGAGAAAAGACAAGTCTGGAAGATCTCAGAGCAGAGACAACTCTGGAGGATCTAAGAGAAAAAACAAGTCTGGAAGATCTCAGAGCAGAGACAACTCTAAAAGATCTAAGTGCAAAGAGAAGACTGGCATATCTAACAGCACAGAGAATGTACCTCTTCAAGAGCTAAACAAAGAAGATAGCCATGTCTGGTACAAGGTGTATCATAAAAGAAGAAAGAGAAGACGACATGAGTGGTGCTTGATTCACATCATCATTCCAAGGCACCACCATGGCAAACTCTGGAGTGAGGTGGATTGTGGACTCTCAAGCCCCCCCCTTTCAGCCCACTTTTGGTAGGGTAAAGGGGAGGCTGACCAAGGTCCTGACAAGGCCTTGACCTTGAGAAAAGGAAACACAAACACAAGAATGTGAACATGATGCATTGGTGTATTGATCACACGACAATAATACCCAATTAAGACCAAGGAATATGCATCATTAAGACATTTAAGTTTATTATGGACTCTTTTAAGTTATGAATTAATCATCGCTATGAAGATTTATTATTTTGTAACATGGAATGTCCAGAAGACCAGAATATGGACTCAAAATGAACATTATCATATCCATTATGGATGGCAAACACGAGCAGGAGCATCAGCCACACCGGTTAAAGAGCCAAAGGTGAGGCTTGGTGAAGATAATGGGGCCGGTAAGGACTGTGCTTCAGCCATTATAGTGGACTACACAGCGCCCAGGAACCCTGGCCGCTCGGACGGATCCAGGAAGCCTTTCCAAATGACGAAGGTTCAACCAGTGCCTACTACTGGGGCCAAAAGGAGGATTGCCAACCAGTAAATGAACACTCACCTGGCCATGTTATTTATTTTGTAATTGTGTAAACACAATTAGGGGCCGGTGTAAAGGCCGAATGAGTGCGTTTTGTTATTGATTATTATTATTACTAGTATTAATATTATCATTATTACTATTATTATTATCATTATTAGAAGGTTACAATTTATGGGAATGTTACAATTTATGGGAATGTAATGATTTATGGGAATGTAATGATTGAGGGGAATGTTATGATTCTGTGTAGCCTGTTGGGTGGACTCTGTTGCGCTGTGATGGATCACCTGCACCTGTCAGGTGATCGGCCACGGCGCGACGGAGATCATTAAAATGGGAATCAGCTGTGGGCGGTAGCCGATGGGGAAGGCATATGATTTTCTTACCGCTCGCTTAGGAAGCTTAACGCTTTAGAACGCTTAGAACGCTTCAGCGCTTCAGGACGCTTTCGGAAACTGTTTAGATTAGTCTTATTTAGGAAACACTTTAAGCAATTAGACCAGGTTATATGACGTTTAGGATCACTGTGATCAACCCTCCCATGTAACCTAATTATTCTAATTAAATTGGATCACCACATCGGTGTCTGATAACGGAGCTTAATGTGTGAAGACTATTTCTTTGAACGTTGAGCGCGTATGGATTCACTCCCCGTCTACACCAGGAAACGGCACCGGCATGTTGCCGTTACAACACACTTAAGCCCTAATTTCTCCCGATGAGCAGGTTGGCACCTTGCATAGTTGCCTCCGCCATCGGTGTGTGAATGTGTGAATGTGTGAGTGAATGGGTCAAATGTGAAGAACAAATTGTAAAGCGCTTTGGATAAAAGCTGCTATATCATTGCAGCCATTTACCCAGTAAAATGTTGCACGTAAAAGTAAAAGCTTTCTGTCAAAAGCTGGCAGCTTTTCAGGCGTACCTGTCTCTCCAAAGATCCAGCCTTTGTAGAGGGAGTTGACAAAGAAGATGGGTGACTGTGTGATGGCCATGAGGAAGTCACTGACGGCCAGGTTCATGATGAAATAGTTGGCGGGAGTCCGGAGCTTCTTGTTACTGGGGGGACGGGGGGAACACAAAATGTCTTACAATTATGAAATTATATTTACATTGCATGTACAGGTAGCAGACACTTAAAAGTCATACTACAGATGGAAATTAGCTTCTGCTAAATCTGGTGCAAACATGTTTTCATGTGACAATGATTAATGTAAAAAATAAATACTATATACTTATACTTACTATAAATAAAGAACTAGTAAGATATTTAAAGGTCCCCTCCAGATGTATTTTAAACACAATACAATGGAGCTCAAAGCAATGGAGCTGTTGTGATGCTCAACGCACCAAAGATGACATTTTAAAAACTCAACAGCAACGTCTCTTTCCAGAAATGAGAAAATTATCCACAGACCACAAACAGTTTCATTAATAACACTTTTGCGTGAACTGGGTGAATAACGCATTTTTGCCATGAGCTTTTCCTGGTTGTAACATAAATACTTACGTTACAAACTTAGGACTGTTCTGACAGCACAATATTGATGTAACTAAAAGATTCACTGCGCACTGATTCATGCAGTTTATCAGTGACACAATTAGTGCCTCACCGTAGAAAGACCTCACCTCACCACTATTATCTTGTCCACCAGCAACGTTGGTCTCCTCCCCACTCTAATTCAGGAAATCATTTAGAATGGAAGAATAGTCTTAACATGACTATTACTGTAATTACAGATACTAATCCCCAAGGCAACGCGATTCACTATAAGCCATCACAGTCTACTATAGCACACATTATCTAGTAGACAATGATCTGCCCTCTACAGCAGGGTGGGAGTGGGGAAGGACATGTCTTTTGTGGTGTCTGATAATATAATTCAATATTTATGTTCTGTATTTATTATTACGTTTTTTTCTATTGTCATTATTGTTATTATTATTACTATTATTGTCCTGTGAAGTCCTGTTTATTATTATTATTATTATTATTATTATTATTATTATTATTATTATTATTATTATTATTATTATTATTATTATTATTATTATTATTATTATTATTACTACTGTATTGTGTTTTGTCATGTTTTATGTGAAAGAAAAGAAAGAAAACTAAAAAGATGTATATAAAAAAAAAAAATCTTCTTGGTGAAATGGAAATGCGACCAGGCGATAGATGGATGTCTCCAGTCACTTCCAACGGAAGGGAGCAGAAAAGGCGGGGGCCATGTGTCGTGCTGAGGAGGTCATCCATTATCACAATAATAGTGATAAATTCTTAATGCTACTTCCAGGAAATGATGATAAGGTGAGTAAAGTGGCCATGATTGATTAGATGTGGTCGCCGCCATACGGTATTTACAGTAAGGAGAGCTCTAGGCTAGTATAGGCTACTTGACTCCCATAGGTCTGACCTATTCCGACCTAGTCATAATATGATATGGTCTCCTGGAGTCTCTCTGGTGTCTTTAATTAAACATGACAGAATATTGTGTGGCTTTTTTTTTTAATTTTTTTTTATCAAATTCTTAAATCTTTTATAAATTATTTTACAACAAGCACAACACAATACAGTAACACAATAATACACAAGACACCACAGGATGACAATACTTCAACAATATGACATGTAACTACAACAACGACAAGCCAATCAGAAATAATAATTGTGTGGCTTTATTATACTATGTTACTCTCTATATCACATGTCAAGCACTGTCATTATAAAATATAATCTATTATTATTATATTATTATGATGTTTTTTTTGGAATCATTCAAGTTTTTTTTTACAAAAATCTTGAAGGGAAAATCCACTCTAAAATAGAATGTACATTCCAATGATCTCAGACAGTTAAGTCAATATCTTAACTTTTAGTATTATTATGATTCTATCTAAATGTAGAATCAGAATCAAATGTACCCATTATGTAACGCTTGGGTTCTCTGGCCCCGCCTGAGAACCACCCATCATTCTGACACCTGTCACTGGGCTTCCCTGTCAATTATCTCCCTGTCACTTGTCACTTATTGTTTCGGTCTCCTGATTGGTTATCACGTTGGAACGCTTGGTATGTCAGGAATGTGGTCGTACTTAAACCCCTGTCTCTCTACTTCCAGTTGTCGGATCTTCTCATTCTCCTGCAGAGTACACGGCGGTACCGCAGACACTGGACGTTGCTGTCATTATTGTTATCATTATTATCTTCTCTCCTAGACGCCCTGCGTCAGTGTACTATCTGTTGCCATTACTCTAGGTGTACCGTTCTACAATAAAGAGAACCACCGTTAACGAGTAAACAACCTTCTCTGCCTCTACTTATTACTCCACAACTGGAACCTACCTGTCTCCGTCGTAACACCATTATATCCCAGTAGAATCTCCATCATAGTGTCCTCAGTAGTTGTTCCCTTATTCTATGTCTATGGAGCATGATGTCATCACTAGAGTCTTGTCTCTACTCTAGTATTCTAACATCCTTGCAGTCTTTAGAACAGAGGGCTCTGAATATCTATAGTAGGCTATGGGTGTCAGTGAGCGTGGAGCAAGCAGCGTCCAAGTATTTATTATGAACACATCGGACGCACAGTAAAGTAGTCCAGTGCATGTTCCAAATCCAGGTCAAACATTCGTTAACACTAGCACAGCCGACAAGGGGTCACATGACCCCTAGGCATTTTCAATAAATGTATCCTTGTCACTCGGTCGAGCTCCAGCTCTGTCACTCAATGACTTTTCCTAAAAGTACCCGTTTTATCTGGCACAGTTTCTGAAATTTCAAAATGACTTCAGGATGTGTTCACCACCATATTTAATCGATCCCTGAAAGAGTCAGTGGTCCCTGCCTGCTTCAAGATGTCTACCATTATCCCGGTACCAAAGAAACCCTCCCCAGCAGGTCTCAATGACTACAGACCGGTGGCACTCACCTCTGTGGCCATGAAATGTTTCGAGAGGCTGTTCAAGGATCACATTTGTGCCTCCCTCCCCAGCGATATGGACCCTATGCAATTTGCATACAGCCAAACAGGTCCACTGACGATGCGGTCTCCCAAGTACTGCACAGCACCCTCTCTCACCTGGACCGTCAGAAGGGGGGCTATGTGAGACTGTTGTTCATTGACTACAGCTCAGCGTTCAACACCATAGTCCCCACCAGACTGGTGGACAAGCTGATCGAGCTGGGTCTGAGCTCCGCTCTGAGCGCCTGGGTACTGGACTTTCTGAGTGAAAGACCCCAGGCGGTCAGGGTGGGGGGTCAGACCTCCAACACCATCACCCTGAGCATCGGGTCCCCCCAGGGCTGTGTTCTGAGCCCCCTGCTGTACTCACTATACACACACGACTGTGTGGCCAAGTTCAGCTCCAACTCCATAGTGAAGTTCGCAGACGACACGGTGGTGGTGGGGCTGATCTCGGACAACGACGAGAAGGCCTACCGGGAGGAGGTTGAGGTACTGGAACGCTGGTGCCAGGACAACAGCCTGCTCCTGAACATTGGTAAAACCAAGGAGCTGATCGTGGATTATAGGAGAGGACAGCAGGAGACACACACACCACTGATGATTAACGGGCCTACCGTGGACAGGGTGAGCAGCTTTAAGTACCTGGGGGTCCACATCTCAGAGGATCTGACATGGTCAACACACATAGACACAGTGGTAAAGAAGGCGAAGCAGCGCCTCTACCACCTGAGACAGTTAAGGAAGTTCAGAGTATCGGGGAAGATACTCCAGTCCTTCTACTCAGGAGCTGTAGAGAGCATCTTGACCGGAAACATCACTGCCTGGTATGGAAACAGCACGGCACAGGACAAGAAGGCCCTACAGAGAGTGGTGCGCTCAGCCAAGCGTACCACGGGTATTGCACTACCTATACAAACTATTCTATACAACAAGAGGTGCAAATCCAGAGCCTGCAGAATAATGAAAGACCCCCACCACCCCAATAACAGCCTGTTCCAGCTGCTGAGGTCAGGCAGACGCCTGCGAACCCCAGCTACTAGGACAGAGAGGTTTAGGCTCAGCTTCTTCCCCCAGGCCATCAGAGCCGTGAACAATGAACATTGAGTGCCACAGAACACTGAACTATCCACACACAAGCACACATGAGCACACACACGACACGCACGCTGTGCACGCTCACACACTAGCAGCCACTTTAACACTTTAACATGAGCGGGCACACACTCATGCCGCACACACCCACTTATGGCCAAAAGGAAAGGCCACTTTAAATTAGTATAACAACAGTAACAGTGTATTGCACTACCAAAGCTACCTAGCATGTCCTATATGCTCTGTAAATAACTATGTACAGATACCGAGATGTCACACCATGTTACCTGTTACCTGTTTATTGCACAATGTTGTTTTATTGGATTCTATTATATGTTGTACCACTGTATTGCACATCGTTGCGGGCAAGACCACCCGCATTTCATTGTATACTTGTATGCCGTGACAAATAAAACTCTTGACTTGACTTGAAAATGTAATTAGAACGTTATTCCACATATATATGTGGAAAGTCACAGCACTTTGCGAGCGTCTAGCGGCCAACCCGTGGCTCGCAAGCCGCATGTGGCTATTTGCCCATCAATGTGTGACTCTTCCATCCAAAAAAGAAAAAAGAAAAAAATTATAATATCATCTGACCCGTTCCGGCGGGAATCAGTGACATTTTCTCCATGGCTGTTCTAGTGTTAACTTGTTCTGGTTATGTAATCTTTTGAAATGCTGTGTTGACAATACTAACTTTCTAACCACATACTGCAATACATCACACTGTGAGCCAGTGGTGTGCGAACAGGAAGGTACAATCTGTAATGCTGACAAGCAGAGTTTGGTAACTTATTATTACACTGTGACTTCGTCCAGACCTCTCTTGGCGGAGCCCGAGGTGTGGCCAGCCTTTACACTCAACTCCAAGCCACACATCGGACCAAAACTAAACATTTAAACAAAGTGCGATACCAAGCAGGGTTATTTTGCCTATAGGTTGCTGTTTGAAAGAATTACAAATTCTACTTTTAAGTCTGAAAGATGCACTGTTTGATTGGGTGCATGCAGACACGTGAGTTTGTGCATAATGTGTGTGAGTATGTATGTATATGTGTGTGTGTACGTTTGTGTGTGTGTGTGTGTGTATGTGTGTGTGCGTATGTGTGTGCGTATGTGTGCACCGAAGTTCGTGTATGTGTGCATGCGCGTGTGTGTACAGTACAGTATGTCTCATTGTGTGTGTGTGTGTGTGTGTGTTTGTGTGTGTATGATGGTGTGTGTGTGTGCGTGTGTCTCACTGGGTGTACTGCATGTGTATGTGTGTTTTGTTGTATGTGTGTGTGTATGAGTGTGCGTGTGTGTCTGTGTGTCTATCTATGTGTGTTTCGTTGTGTGTGTCTGTGTCTGTGTTTCGTTGTATGTGTGTGTGTGTGTGTATGTGTGTGTGTGTCTCATTGTGTGTGTGTGTGTGTGTGTGTGTGTGTGTGTGTCTGTGTCTGTTTCGTTGTATGTGTGTGTGTGTGTGTGTGTGTGTGTGTGTGTGTGTGTGTGTGTGTGTGTGTGTGTGTGTGTGTGTATGTATGTATGTATGTATGTATGTGTGTGTGTGCGTGTGTCTCATTGTGTGCGTGTGTGTGTGTCTGTGTGTGTTTTGTTGTGTGTGTGTGTCTGTGTGTGTTTCGTTGTGTGTGTGTGTGTGTGTGTGTGTGTGTGTGTGTGTGTGTGTGTGTGTGTGTGTGTGTGTGTGTGTGTGTGTGTGTGTGTGTGTGTGTGTGTGTGTGTGTGTGTGTGTGTGTGTGTGTGTGTGTGTGTGTGTGTGTGTGTGTGTATCAGAGTGGTGGTGGGGGTTGGGAGATAGCAGTTTGTAGGTGCGGCATCAGGAGGTCAGGTGTTAATGCAGAAAGCATGTCCTTCCTTCCACTGACTGGCTGTTAGAACTTCTCTCCACTTCTCTCCCGAGTGTCTCCATGCCTCTCTGTCTGAGGAGGGCCGCTGTATCACCAGGATAATAAAGCATCCCATAAACACAGCACTAGTGTACATCATACAACACTGAAACTACAGACGTTATTATTTATTTTGTTATTATTTATTTATTTTGTTTATTTAGTTGTTTTGTTTTGAATTTGTTTAAATTTGCACTTTAGTGCAAGTAATGGTTGTATGCACCGACCATCAAATTTACTTTATTTAATTGGATAGGGTGCAGGTACGAAATTATTCTTCTTCCTCCTTTTCGCTTATGGGTGTATTTGATTATAATAACTAAATGAATTATAGGAATTTGTAATGTACTGTAATACACTACCATGTGCGAAACAAAATAAAATGAAATGAAATAAAATGAAATACTGTACGTTAAACCTGGTTTGGAGGCGCGAGTGTCTTACAATTTATTCAAGTTTTTCTACTCCAATTTGAGAGTTTAGGAAGCACGTTGTTACATACAGCGTACAGAAAAGTGCTGTACAAATAATGATTTACTCTACTTAGCTACTTACTTACTAACAATGCAGACAGTGTAGGGGCCTCAGCTGTTCAGCGATAAGGGATGTAATGTTGCTCAAGGCATTTTCAACCGGATGGAAAGCTGTAGGCAAACGGTGTAACAACAGTATCCACTCTAGTCAATATCCCGAGAGAGGTCACGACGGCACTCATTTATGCGGAAGGAACATGGAGAAAAATATTGTTGCAACTGGATGTAGCTATTAAAATCTCTCGTCTGTGGTAAACATGATTAATGAAAAAAAAATTAAACAAAAAAGCGTTTCATCCATCCGTTAATATGCGTAATCATTCTCTCTTCGCACTCATACCATTTAATTCCATGGCACTCGTGACGTTTCCTTGGGCTGCGCTGCTCTATTGTGAGCTCCGTGGTGTTAACAGAGTTAAACCCAGACAACATGCGCCTTCTGTCCGTTCACAGTCAGGAGTGCCAGCCTGTCGCTCCCACGCAGCGCTGGCCTGGAAATAAGCCTCGGCATCAGAACACAACTGTGTCAACATTAAGAAGAGTCAGATACCAAATAGGAAAGTAAACACGAGTAAACACGAGGCTGAGAGAATAATCAAAGACTCTAGCCACCCAAACAACTGCCTCTTTGAACTGCTGCGGTCAGGCAAGCGATACCGGAGTCTCATGGCCAGTACAGAGAGACTCAGAAGGAGCAAACTATCCCCAGGCCATCAGGATGCTCAACGACAATGACACTATGTAACAAACCATCAACTACACTCACTTTAGACACTTTATATTTATTGGTAAAGAGATTTGCACTACAATTCATACCTCATTGCACCTTACCTAATTTGTACCTCATCCCATTTCTGCATTGTACTGTATACTGTATTGTACTGTTACAAATTTTTACTCTGTATTGTATATTGTATAATATGTGTATTGACTGAACACTTTTTGCTTATACGTACTTTTGACTTTCTATTCTATTTTATACTTTTTATCAACTTTTCTAGCACACTCCCAGGAGCTCATGACAAAAAAATAACATTTCATAGAGAAGTATTCTGTATTTGTTTATGACCACTAATAAAGAAACTTGAACTTGAAACTTGAAACGATAGAGTCACTCTGGGCACGTTGGGAGCTGTGCGTGAACTTCTTGGCTGGAGAATGACAGAAGGTGTGGCGGGGAGATTAAATTAACTGTTGTTTCACCGGAAGAAACGTGTTCATATACCAGCCAGGAGGGGCCAAACGACAACGTGGCACATAACAACATGTGGCGTGTAGTATACGGTATATTCAATCTCATTTGAATGAATTTTTTCTAACATAAATTCAAAACAAATTAAATAAAACAATAAAGTAATAAACAGATTAAAAAACAAACAAGCAAAACAGTAATGTTCGAAAAGGAGTAGGATGAAGTGTATACTGCATGTCTGTTTTACGATTTCCAAATAACATAAGTTTGGTTTTACTCAAATTGAATGACAATTTATTTAAATCAAACCATCATTTTAATTTACTCATTTCTGTGGTGGTGACCTCCAGAAGCTGTTGCAAATTTTCCCCAGAACAAAACACATTGGTATCATCTGCAAATAAAACGAATGTCTAAATATTTGATATAGTATATGTCATTGATGTATAAAATAAATAAAGGTCCTAACAGTGGGTCTCATTCCTGAACATTTTTCAAAGATATATTCTGGAAGACTTATCTTGGAACCACTGAGACATAATCAATGACAAGTTCACTCTGAGTCCTGAACGTGCTGGTAATATGTCTTAAGTGGCTGAAAAGGTTGCACAAATAATATGATCTGATATCTGCTTGGAGAATGGCATTCTGTCTTAAACTCGAAAGCGCGTTCCCGTTCAGGTCATTTGCATACAAAACACCGCCTCCAGAGCTCCTTATAAGGCAACTAGTGACGCAGCTGTGTGCAAATGAGTTGGCGGAAGTGCTTTGCGAGTCTTGCGAGCCGCGTGATTACGAAACCTAGCGTCAGTCAGTGCCAATCAGAGAGCGTCTCCGAGAAATGCGGCTAGGTTTCGTAATCACACTTGCGTGCCATCAAAACTAGATTAATGTATTGGCATACAGCTCGCGGTACACCTGCCACAGCGCGCACACACACACACACACACACACATACGCGCGCGCAGTACTGTATATGAATGAATGAATGAAATAT
>NC_140175.1:96500715-96505715 GCF_963971535.1 Notolepis coatsorum
CCGAGCTTTACAATGGAATGTAACTCCTCCACTTCCTGTATTGACCCTATACCCACAGCATTTGTTAAGCGAATATTCGAGAGTATTGCAAGTCATGTCCTAAATATTATAAATACATAGCTTCTGACAGGCATTTTCCCAGACGCATTCAAAACAGCTCTTACTAAAATAATTAGTAACCTATCTAACCTAATCTATTTTATCTTACTCTTTTTATTATTGTCTATTTAAAACTGAATCAAACCATAAACAAGGTGGCCTGTTGCGATGTTAGATCCTAATGTGAAAAACTGTGATTTTATATGTCTGCACTTTATGTGCTCATGTTGTGAAGCACTTTGAGCTGCAGTTTCGGTATGAAAGGTGCTATACAAATAAAGTTTATTATTATTATTATCCAACACACTGCTTAGCTGTTTGTTTGACGCTACAGATCTCATCTATCTCAGCAGGGCAGGGCCATGCCACCATGCCACCATGACACTACTGCCTGACACCTTGCCAGTGGCTGGTTGGTTGTCCTCCTCATTTAATCTTAATGACATTGTGTGACAAGTTGATCCCCAAACAACCTTGTACACAGCCTCTGCCTCAGTTAAACATACAGATAGTTGAATAACCATACAACTAATCTTAGTTTTTTCTCTTTCCAGTTTTCAGACTGAATTGCATAATCTTTATTTGTATACTTTTTTTTTGCCTTTCAACCTTTCTCTCCCATTCCCCAATTGAGTTGTTCTACCAATTCCCTCCTGGTCATTGTCCCCTATCCTCTATCGGTCTGGGGAGGGTGTAGAACTACCACATGCCTCCTCCTATACATGTGTGTGGAGTCGCCAGCCGCTTCTCTTCAACCTGACAGCGAGGAGTTTCACCGGGAGAGTGTCACATGTGCGGACGTTCGCTATCTCCCCCAGACCCTCCCCCCCCCCCCCCCCGCGCGCTGCTGAACAGACCGGTTAGAGTCGCTATAGCAACGGCCAGGACTCATACAGTACCTCACCGGCATCCCACCCGTGAACACTGAGAATTGTATTTATAGGGACGACTGACCAAGCTGGAGGCACCACTGACACCGGGATGCTTAGATTCAAGATTCAAGAGATTTATTCGTCACATACATACACAAGAGACATGTAGTGAAATGCCCGCCTTGATTGTGCAATTTTTTTTATAATAAAATAGAATAGATAATAAAATAGAATAGATAATAAAAAAGAATAGATAATAAAATAGACATAATAAAAAGTCATACGAATAAAATACAATACAATGCTAATGAGTACTATATACAAATATACAGTTGTGTTTTTTAAAGTGACCTTTTATGTAGTGTGTTTGTGTGTGAGAGAGTGAAGATGTGTGGTGTGTGTGTGTGTGTGTGTGTGTGTGTGTGTGTGCGTGCGTGCGTTCGTGCGTGCGTGTGTGCGTGCGTGCGTGCGTGCGTGCGTGCGTGCGTGCGTGCGTGCGTGCGTGCGTGCGTGTGTGTGTGTGTGTGTGTGTGTGTGTGTGTGTGTGTGTGTGTGTGTGTGTGTGTGTGTGTGTGTTCATGTGTGCAGGGACTGGCAATTGGTGATTTAGGGTCTGAATCCAGGCAAATTATAGCTATAACCCAAATCGTTGTAGTGTGAATGTTAGTTATTATCACATGGAAGTACTGTACACAAGCTCTAATGTATTTTACTGGAAGTTCACACCATTTGAACATACAGTACTGTACAGTCTTTCGATAATGAGAAGTGAAAATATCTCTCATCTGAATCCTGGTTCTTACTTTAGGTCTTCAGTTGCAGCACTGTGATTGCTAATAAAAGAGGTGGGTCTTTATACTCAAGTCCCGAGTCAAGTCCCAAGTCAAGACTGGCGATTCTCAAGTCAAGTCCCAAGTCAAGAGAGGTACACAAAAACGTGGGATTTCGAGTCCTAAACAAATCCTAATACTTTCTTTACAAATGTAATACCATTTCAAAATGTTAAAGCCAACGTTAATAGTCAGTATCTCCATGATTCATATTGTATCCATAAATTGCAAGTCCCCGTAGTTATTGCAGTTTGGTTGAATTTGCATTAACGCCTTCACTACCACACTACCAAAGGGACTGAATAGTTAGTAGTATATTCAATTTAGATGATTCTGACACACAACTTCCTTCTCTGCTTGCGCAACTTGATTGGCGAATGACGGATTGACCTTACTCTTAAAACCCACCTCATGCCCATTTTGACAACCTATGATGGCTTAGAGTAGACAACAGAGTACAGCAACTTGCAATGGGCCTGGTCTACAAGATACACTACACCACTAAGGTACCCATGTCGAAATACTTCCCAAAGGTCAGTGAATACCACGACCACAACACCAGAGGGAGCTCCACAAATCATGTTGGCTCAAACAATGGACTAAACACGTTTTCCCAATGTACAGTCTCCTCCCCCTCGTATGTATATATTTACTGTTAGGATCTGTTTAACAGTACTGTATATTTGCATCTTGTATGTCACAAATGTAGCAGTACTGTATATCTGTATGTCATGTGATTGATTGATTGATTGAAAACTTTATTAACTTTATTAACAGATTGCACAATGGGTACAATGCAGTACAGCTCAATACACACAATTGTTAAGGGGATGCAGACCAGAGAAAGACTTTCGTCTTGTTTACATCAGGGTCCCCCATTTTCAATTCATCAGGACATATATGACATACATGACATACATATAGACAGTACTGCTACATCTATACATTTATGACGTACCAGATTTGCAAATACAGTACTGTTTGTGATACAAAAAGAGTCCAGAAAAGGGAGTATATACATTTGACGTAAAAACTGTACATTGGAGGAGGTTGGGTGGGGTTGGGTGGGGGGGGTTGGGTAGGAGGGGTTGGGGGGGGGGGGACACTGTACAACTGTACAAGCAAAACTGTACATTGGAATATTGACAAACATACTAGGTAATTTACTGTACATTGGAGGGGGTTGGGGGGGGAACACTGTACAAACAAGCATAACTGTACATTGGGATATTGACAAAACCATACTAGGTAATTTACTGTACATTGGAGGGGGTTGGGTTAGGACATTTACAGGGGCCAGTTTCGTATTTGCAGTCTCCCGTAGGTGTTCTTTGAGAGTGGTTTTGAAAGTGGGTATGATTCACATTCCTTTACAGCTTTAGGTAGGGCGTTCCACATTGATGTGGCATAATTGCAAAACGTGTTTAGTCCCTTGTTTGAGCCGAATCTGGGTTTAACATGATTTGTTCAGCTCCCTCTGGTGTTGTGATCGTGGTATTCACTGACCTTTGGGAAGTATTTTGACATGTACATGGGAACCTTGGTTGTGTAGTGTATCTTGTAGACCAGGCCCATTGCAAGTTGCTGTAATCTGTCGTCTACTCTAAGCCATCCTAGGTTGTCAAAGTGGGCAGGGGTGAGGTGGGTTCTAGGAGTAAGGTCAAGCAGTAGTCTGACCAGTTCATTTTGAGATGTTTGTAATTGTGTGTTTAGCGCCTTTGAGGTGCTTTGGTACCATGAGGTGCAACCGTGCAAGCATAGTCGTAGTACCCTTGAATGAGTGCTCCTGCCAGTGGGGGGGACCCTGATGTATGTCATGATTAGATTGGATTAGATTATTAGATTTTTATATCTGTATATCTGTATGTTGTATATGTCATAAATGTCCATATGAATTGAAAATGGGGGACCCTGATGTAAACAAGACGAATGTCTTTCTCTGGTCTGCATCCCCTTAACAATTGTGTGTATTGAGCCGTACTGTATTGTACCCATTCTGCAATCTGTTAATTAAAATGTTCAATCAATCAATCAATTGTTTTTTTTTTGTATCATTTGGAATGAGGACCACGTCCTCAATAACAATGTAATTTCATTTTACTGGCCAGGCCAAAGTAAGGACCGTTTTTTTTAGACTCAAATGATTTTCTTATTGGACGTAATCCCTTTGAGCCTCTCTAATTGGTTAGAGAAGGTGCCTTGCTGTGACACTTTTAATATATCTGCACTGCTGCTACACTGGCCAGTGGCCAAGGAAACTCACTCACAGTTGAATCAATGTATCCATGTTAGGATGTAATTTTTTTTTTTATAATAATAAGAATAATTTCACAGTAGCAGAAGGAGTGGCCAGTGCAGGGCAGTGGGCAGACTTTCACATGTATGTATTGGTTTGATGATGTCACACGTTGGCAATTAGTTGCTGATGGAGTGCTTGGCAAAATCACGTGTGTGCCTTGTTGTAGAACACACAGCCAACCTGTCCCACTGCGCCTGGGGCTGCGGCCTCCCTCTAACAGCCCCGGCCCCCAACCAGGAAAGGGGGGTGGGGGGGGTGGGGGGCAGTATGTGGGGGAAGGGGGGCGGGGGGGGGGGGGGGGGGGGGGGGGGGTGTAAATGGACAAGTAATAACAAGGATTCTTGTCATTGTTGCTGATTTGAAACTGATGGTTGGGTCAAAAGCCATGGGGTGGCAAGGATGTTGGCTCGAGAAAAGGGTGGTCTCAACCCCCCCCCCCCCCCAACCCACCCACCCACCCCCCAGTTCTGAACCAAAGAAACTCAGAATCCTGGTGACTGTCAGCATCACCTCTTGCCGTTGAAGTTAAAGTTGAGCCTTTATTAATCCCCTTGGGGGACATTTGTCCTCTGCATTTGACCCATCCTAACTATTTAGGAGCAGTGGACCAGCAAATCCAGCTGTAATGCCAGTACCTTGGTCGGGGGCAATGGCAGGAAACCTAGCCTGCATGTCTTTTGGTGTGGGAGGAAACCGGAGAACCCGGAGGAAACCCATCCAAACAGTGGTGCAGTCGTAATATGGGAACTGGTAACACGCCACGCCACGTGCGCGCGCGGGTACGTGCATGCGCACAGAACTGATTTATACACACACACGCACGCACACACACGCACACACACACAAGCGCATATACGCAAGTGCAATCTTTCTATCATACAAGCAGCTCTTCTTGCTCTC
>NC_140175.1:96510715-96513215 GCF_963971535.1 Notolepis coatsorum
CAGGAGCATTATAGTCATACAAATGTACAAATGCTATAAGGTGGCAAGAAATGCACTATAAACACTACTTTGCGGCAAAGTTTCTTGCGCTAGCTTCTGTTAGCCAGCATTAGCCTTCATTAGCGTGAGCAAGTAAACTAACAGTAAACGTTTTTACATGAAATGTATGTATTACATGTATTTGGATGGGACCGGAAGAACCATTTTCAACCCGGAAGTCCTACCGGAAATGTCTACTTCACGTTGTGCAAGTGGAGAATAGGGGTGGAAAAGATACAATATAATTAAAATGCAACAATTTTACTTTGAGACAATTTGAACCAATTCAGTAACAAGTGGCTTTTATTTTACTGTATCGCCTGTATATTATTTTATTCTCTATTTCTATACATTTTATACACACAAATACAGACCAGGAGCTGGTTGGTGGAGGCCTTAAGAAATCAAGTGTCTTTCCAGTTCTTGTGATTACTTTTAATAATATTCCTGTGAGGCCCTCGGTTGCAAAATTACAACATAAAAAAAAAGCCTGTAAATGTTTATTTAAAGGGGAACTATCTTATAAATGGCCTTTTTGAGTGTTTAGCATTGTTTCCTAGCTATGTGAACTTATATTAATATGATCTATGTCTCAAAATTCTCATATTGGCGCATTCTTCCAATTCTCCTCTCACAATATTCACCCTCACTGAACTGAGTCATTTGAAAATGTGATGATTTGTGATGTCAGAAAGACACCGCTGCATGTTAATGTTGAGATACAAGATGAGCTGCACACAGTTCTGCTGCCCAGGCTCAAAACGGCTCGAGATCTTGAGGTAGAAAAATGCTGTTTTTGAGGACTTGATTAGAAATACAAAACAATGAATAAAAAAAATATATATATTACAGAGGTGTTCCATAGACTCACAGGAATTGTGTAAAAGTGCCCAAATAGTGAAAGAAATAGTAAAATAGTTCCCCTTTAAAGATTTCTAAGTGCATTTACATAGTCAATGGGTCCTGTTGTTCAGCCTCACAATGCTATTGGATAGGACATATGTTTCTAGGTCCCACCCACTGGCCTCCGAAGTTGCTTTTTTATTTGGGCCTCACATGGCTATGGGGGGGGGGGGGGGGGTAAGTAAGGTGTGAGGGAAGAGGAAAGGAGGGAGGAGGGAGGAAGGGGGAAGGGGGGAGGTGAGAACTGTTAATAACAAAGCAACCCCCTCCCGTCTCTCTATCTTACCATTTTAATACACACTGTGTTCGATTTCAGGCATAGATGGTAAAGATAGTTAAAGAAATTTTAATTAAAAAAATAAAAAAATTAAAATGATACATATGCTCTGATGAAAACTGGAGGTTTCTTATACTAATATATTTCCCACTTGCACTGATGAATGGGTGAATTTCACCCATAACATGTAAAGGAGTCCGTCAACAGTTTATATCATAGACATAATATAAAGGCTAGAGATGACTCACCCACGCCGGTGAACTATGTTGGAGACGCCGCCTTGCACCATCTAGTTATATATATATATTTATGGTTTGATTCTATGGCCACACTTACTGTAGCCTGACATAACCCACGGTACATTGAGCCTTTTTCATAAATGCCGTTTCTTAGGAGGAAAACACAAACTACTTTGAAACCACAGAGGCGCGACAGAGATGCCTTATTCACCGCAACGGGAAGAAGGAACACACAGGTGCCAGTATAGATAGATATATATTATATATATATACGTAACTACATGGTGCAAGGCGGAGTCTCCAGCGTAGTTCACTGGCGGCCATCTTGTCACAGGCAGCACGCCCACTCATAACATGAATGTCTATGGTGCATGTACTATTGAAATAACCATAGCTTACTAAATTTTCAACCGATTTACAAACGGTTTGGTTTACTACAAATGTTAACGTGGCTATGCTTGGAATGTTGAAAGTCCATTATAAGTATGCATTATGATAACTACATCTCTGACGTTTATAACAAACCAAACCGTTTGTAAATTGGTTGAAAATTGAGCATGCCGTGGTTATTTCAATAGTACATGCACCACAGACATTCATGTTATGAGTGGGTGCGGTGCCTGTGGCAAGATGTCCGCCATGTGGCAACGTCGGTCTCCATTGGCCAGCAGCGCGGGTGAGTCATCTAGTCTTTATATATGTCTATCTCATGTCTCATCGACTCCCTCCCGCCGTGGCCCCCTGAGTACTGAGTCCGTCACCTCTCACTTCCCATCACGCCTCGAACGCACGTCATACAAGTCAAACACGAACCCGTTTGGATGTGAGCGACTAACTATACACTACAGTATATTATTATGTACAGACGTCCGAATGTGAGATACGAGCTCCTCCTCTAGACCCATATGTTATGGATCTGTATCGTTTCATGACTGGGAGAGATGCGCCGACTGTGTTCTGTTCATTCAGGAGTCACTAATACAGTGTCCATGTAGAGCAGAGAGAGAGAGAGAGAGAGAGAGAGAGAGAGAGAGAGAGAGAG
>NC_140175.1:96514655-96543395 GCF_963971535.1 Notolepis coatsorum
GCAGGTCAGCTGACCGTGGTCTCTGGGTCTTCACCTTCAGGTCGTCCTCGTATGGGTCTGGAACAGAGAGAGAGAGAGAGAGAGAGAGAGAGAGAGAGAGAGAGAGAGAGAGATGAGAGAGAGAGAGATGAGAGAGAGAGAGAAGAGAGAGAGAGAGATACATATAGAGATACATAGATAGATATAGATAGATAGATAGAGATAGAGAGATAGATATATAGAGAGAGAGAGAGAGGGGAGAGAGGGATATATAGAGAGAGAGAGAAAGAGATAGAGAGAGAAAGGGAGAGAAAGGGATATAGAGAGAGATAGAGAGAGAGAGAGAGAGAGAGAGAGAGAGAGAGAGAGAGAGAGATAGAGAGAGAAGAGAGAGAGAGAGAGAGAGAGAGAGAGAGAGAAGAGAGAGAGAGAGAGAGAGAGAGAGAGAGAGAGAGAGAGAGAGAGAGAGAAGAGAGAGAGAGAGAGAGAGAGAGAGAGACCCTTTTAGATTTCATGTCTTTGCTCATCTTCAGCATGGAGACGCATAGTGCACAATAAAGCCATACATAGTGTACACTGTACAGCAGGGGTGTAAAGTACTTGAGTAATTGTACTTCGTTACAATACTTAAGTACTGTTTTGGGGGATTTGTACTTTACTCGAGTATTACTTTTTACTCTTTAAATTTAAAATGCAGACCTACAAAGTACAAAGTACAATTCTCGCATGTCCAACCATTTTAATTAGTATATTTGAATTGTTTATCTCGCCAAACTAACGTTAACGTTATTAATCCTGCGACCGCAGGTAAACAGCCAATCAAATCCCCATCAATGTAAAATGAACCCGCCCATACCCATGCTGATTGGTCCTTGAGCAAGACTAGAAAGCGGGGATCTTTGATTAAACACCTGTTATCAGAAGAATAGACAGTCAGAGTGACAAGCCATAGAAGATGGCCACAATGAGTGATGAAGAGGACGCAACGGTCGGCGACAGCGTGGACGGACAAGACAAGCATCCATGGCCCTATCTACATAAAAAATACATAGTTCAAGGACTCCAACCTTATAGGGTTGTTGAGTTGCCATCATTCAAAAACCTGATAAATGGTTTGCGACCAAGCACTAACGTCATTACGAGTCCCACTGGCCGTTCGAAGATCAGCAAAGCTGCTCAAACCATGAAAGAGAAAGTCGCTGAGTGAAGTTGAATGGATCGCGACAACAACAGATTGCTGGACAGCCCGACAAAGAAGTTTCATTCATTTCAAGCTTTGAAAGGCGTTCTGTTGCACTTGCCTGCAGAAGACTGAAGGGCTCCCATACTTTCAATGTTTTGGCCAGTGCCTTAAACAACATTCACTTGGAGTACAAAATCCGCATTATGCTGTGGTTAATATTGTGATATTATCCAGTGTACTCCAGTATTCTGCCTTTAATATTGTGATATTATTCAGGGTACTCCAGTATTCTGTCTTTAATATTGTGATATTATTCAGGGTACTCCAGTATTCTGCCTTTAATATTGTGATATTATTCAGGATAATCCTGTATGCTGTGGTTAATATTGTGATATTATTCAGGATACACCATTCTGTTTTTAATATTGTCATATCATTCAGGATACTACAGTATTCGGTCTTTAATATTGTGATATTATTCATGCTGTGATGTGAATGCCATCCATGTTAGTTTACCTTCAATGTAGAAGTGCATAATTTTTTAAAAAGTGTCCTCTGTTCTTTCATTTCAGCATTGTCTATTTAAGCATTACATCACACGCAGGAGTGGTTTGTGACCAATAAACCATGCCTAGGGGTGGTTGTTAGGCCCGAGGCGCAGCCGAGGGTCGTTAGACCCCCCTAGGCATGGTTTATTGGTCACAAACCACGACTGCACGTGGTGTAAAGCTTTTATACAACTGCTAGATTCATCCAACCTTATTTCTATACAATAAACACACATTAATCGAAGATTTATTGAAAAAACCATCCGCCAGAAAAAGTAGTTCCCACAACTCCATGTGGAAGCAGCTTGAAGTGCATCCAACCAAACTAACACATCCAACTGTATTATTGGAATGATTGAGAGAAGTTGCCTCATGTGGAAGCAGCTTGAAGTGCATCCAACCAACTAACACATCCAACTGTGTATTATTGGAATGATTGATTGAAAATTTTATTACCAGATGCAGAATATAAAGTAGGTAAAACAAATTAAAACGTTTTCTTTGCCCTATAGGAAAAAAACGTTTTCTTCGCCCTATTTTTTTATTTATTTCTTTTAGCCTAAACTTAACCAGTTGGAAACCAGGGGTACAGTAATAAAATTAGCAATCAACCAATCAATCAATTCAATAGACCATGCTCACTTAAAACAGCGCTGCTTCTCTCTCAGTCTGACTCCCCCGCTGTTGCAGACAGGAGTGTGTGTGTGTGTGTGTGTGTGTGTGCGTGTGTGTGTGTGTGTCACAGTGTGTGTGCGTGTGTGTGTGTGTGTGTGTGTGTGTGTGTGTGTGTGTGTGTGTGTGTGTGTATGTGTGTGTGTGTGTTTGTGGGTACGCCAGCGTCGGACAGTGAGAGTGAACGCTGCAGTGCAGTCAGTGGGGAGGAAGTAGACATTTAAATCTATCAATTAATCAATCAAACAATCCGCGATTTTTCTTTTGTTCTAGATTGAGTCAAGACCCATCAATTACATCATCCAACATTGTTTAAAGGGCTAACACATTCCCCTTGACAGAATCGCTTCATATTTAGTCGTTATGGTGCTTTCAACATAACCATTTGATCTCCGCGATCTTGTTTTCTCCCGGAGTGAGCCGGGGAGGGTTATGTGATTTGGTTGTGGGCGGGTCCTGAGCCCAGGACCGTGGATTGTTCCCAATAAAGACGTGTGAATGGCCAATCAGAATCGAGAAATTTGCATGCCGTTGTATAACACAGAACACATACCATTGTGGGCAGAGTGTATGCTTCGTTTCATTCCAGCCTTGCCTAAACACCAGCTGATGATTTCACTAATTGGCTCACCTCTTCAACTAACTCACCTGGTGCAATGTATAGTTAAAATGAAAACTTGGCCCACGATGGAATGAGTTTGAGACCCCTGGTCTATCCCTTTAAAAAAAAATTACTTTTACTTTTTAGTACTTAAGTAGATTTAAAAGTAGGACTTTTTTCTACTTTTACTCAAGTGTGTTTTTAGCCAGATACTTTGACTTTTACTTGAGTCAGATTTTGAGACAGTACCGATACTTTCACTTAAAGGAAAACTCCAACATTTTGGGAAATTAGCTTATTTAACATCTTCCCTGGAGTTAGACAAGAAGATACATACCTTTTTTGTCTCTGTGCGTGCATTAGGCTTAGGGAACAGCCGCTCTGTTAGCGTAGCGTAGCTTCATTCACTGGAAGTGGGTCAGAGTTGTAGCCTGACGTTCCCTACAGTGCCCTACTGTCACGAAATACACTCCAAATACAACTCCAAAACGTTCCTGTAAACATGTTGTGACCTGTGTATTTACCACGTGGAGAAATAAAAAATTATTGAATTCGACAATTACGTTTTCTAAGCAAATATACTCTGAACTATTTTTTGCCTAACCACTCGTCTCTGGGCACAGTCAGTGATTTCTACGTGAAGCCGTGTTTGTTGACATTCTCATTCATTCAAAGGATCCGAACCGATTGAAGTTTATGGATACCATGACTTAAAATCCTCTTACCTTGACGATTAAAAGCCTCCCCAATTTAGAAAACAGTATTCCAATGGCTGGTCTTGATAGGCTGCTAGCTAACGGAGCTAACCAACACTAAACACTAAAGCAAATATAATGACTTCCTTTCTGGGGGGTTTCAAAATAAAAGAGCGACGTCTATAGCAGCGGAATACGTTTATTTTGTACATTATCTAACGTTAACACAAACCTAAACTAACATTACAACTAACCTAAAGTTAGTTTAGGTTCGTGTTGACGTTAGATAATGTACAAAATAAACGAGTATATTTGCTTAGAAAACGTAATTGTCAAATTCAATTATTTTTTATTTCTCCATGTGGTAAATACACAGGTCACAACATGTTTACAGGAACGTTTTGGAGTTGTATTTGGAGTGTATTTCGTGACTGTAGGGCACTGTAGGGAACATCAGGCTACAACTCTGACCCACTTCCAGTGAATGAAGCTAAGCTATGCTAACGGAGCGGCTGTTCCCTAAGCCTAATGCATGCACAGAGACAAAAAAGGTATGTATCTTCTTGTCTAACTCCAGGGAAGATGTTAAATAAGCTAATTTCCCAAAATGTTGGAGTATAATTCCTGGGTACTTTTTACACCCCTGCTGTACAGATATGACTATATGAGCGTTAAATCCCTTTTATTGTATTGCCTGTGATCTGATACTCTGTTTGTGTACTGTAATGTTATTTGGAATTATTTCATAGTAGGAATTTTTTAATTCATGCTACTATAATGTTATGTATATATGTACTGTTTTGTTGTGTGTGGACCCCAGGAAGACTAGTTGTAACTGAGGGGTACAATTCCCTGACTGTATTGTTAGATATGATACTTACTACCACTACCTCTTGTACTTTAGACTCTGGCCACCCAGTACTAGGCATAAATAATTATGGTAAACACTCCCACGTAGATGAAACGATCCAACACAAATGTACCAAGTCGAAAGTCTGCGTTTAATAATAATTAATACATAGCAAAAGGTATGTAGAGCAATCACTTAATTACATTTATGATTTGAAATAGGATGCACTTTTATGGCAAATGAGTATTCGTTGGTATATCAATAGAGAACGTCCAATCTCTGGTGGCGCAGGCGGTAAATATACAACCTGGAATATTTAAGGAATAATAGCAATGATACTTTAATGATTATAGAACTGGATACACTAGGGGGGAATTCCGGTCGCTTGTAAGACAACTGGAGAAGGGGGGGGGGGGATAGAGTCTGGCTGTATCCGTCTGGCCGAGGGTATCCTGGGAGAACCCACGGTTGTGCGGCTCGGTGCCTCAGCGATCCTCGATCCACAGATGAAAGCAGTTGGACTCTCTGTGGGCCGGCTTCCTCCGGTCCACGATGGAGAGACGTGAAGCGACCTCGTCGTGTAGAGCGTCTCCTCACCTGTCGTCCTCTCCGGGGGGGGGTTTCCAACACACGGCAGTGTTGGTCTTTATCCATAGAATAATCACTGTATACAAAGCATAATCCGTGCCTGGGAAGGCGGGCTGTCGTCGGTAGAATAATCCGGTATGCAGGTCCACTCGCTCGTCGGCTCTGGGGCTCCTCGGGTGCAGCCTCACATGGGGTCGGCCACCCTGGATAAGCAGCCAGTTCTACCCGAAACGATGGGGGTACTGACTACGATAGTATTCTCACCGCACAAAGCACTACATATGCATAGACTATTATTAGCTTAATAGACTACGTCCAACTCGACGATATAGTGCCAAATATGACTATTCAAATATTAATATACACGATGTCTCAATACCGATGGTAGGCCGAACTTGGCCTTACTCCCACACGTTGCGTCGCGGGGAGGCTTTACGTCTGTCACTCTATTGGAGGGTAAGAAACTGGACTAAAAAGGAAGTCCTACTTTAGTAGCGCAGTATATATACGCACTATGAACAAATAGTACCATTAGTGGTGCGGTAGCCAGATTCCTACGCGGAACTAGGACTTGTTCGTACATGTTGAGCGGTACGTTTGAACTGGGTCTGGGGGGTATGGCAGCCTGGCACCAAGGTCTCGACCAATAGTAGAATGGAGACTATTATGGGATGTTCAGTAGGCTAGAATGGATATTCAATGCATATTGTACAAGGAATATACAAGGGATATCAGGGAATATTAGAGAATATACAAATACAATTAAATATATATATATAAAGAAATATATATATTCGGTTTAATCTGGCCCTTCACAACAGCCACCCCCTGATTGGTCCCAGACCTAATCAGTTAAGCAGAGACAGATTAATCGCGTTGTCTATTTACACATAAGGGTTTGCTGTAGGGGTCAGTCAACTTCACAAAGTCATAGGGTTATAGGGTCATGGTCATCATCGATTGTGTCTGGGAGTCGGGGCAGTTCTATGAGCCTCGCCACGGGACGGGTGTAAGTGCGACCCTGGACAAGCACTTCAGCTGCTCGGACCTTGCCGTCGGCACCGGTGATCACTTTGCTTACGCGGCCGGCCGGCCACATAGCTCTGGGCAGTGATTGATCAATAATCATGACGACTGTTCCTTCTGTCAAATTGTCTCTCTCCTTTACCCACTTCTGGCGGGTCTGTAGAGACGGTAGGTAGTGCAGTAGGAATGTCCTTTGTTGTGCACTCTCTATGGTAGTGCAATCATCTATGTTGGGGTCTGCGGAGATAACAGTGCTCAATCCACAGAACATAGGTTTCTTATTCTCAGCCTCCTCTTGACTTGCTTCCCTCGGGATAGGCGTGGGCCACTCTCCTTCCGGGAGCTTTAGGAATGCTGGGCCGTCACTGTAGACATTGCGACGGGTGAGGTCATCTAGGGGCATTCCCCGGGTGATGACGTCAGCTGGGTTCTGTTTTGTATCAACGTAGCGCCACTCTGTTTCTCCGGTTAACTCTTCGGTTAAGTCTTGAATCTCGGTGACTCTGACTCCCACGAAGACTTTGTACTTGCATGAGTCCGATTTGATCCAGGCGAGTACTGTCGTGGAATCTGACCACAGGATTGTTCTAGACACCGGTATGGTGAGCTCACGTTGGATGAGCGTGGCTAGGTGCGCTCCGGCTAGGGCTGCGCAGAGCTCTAGACGTGGGATAGATTGTTGCTTGCGTGGGGCTATTCTCGAGCGGGCGAGGACAAATGCTGTGTAGATCTCTCCCCCCTCTTCTTGGGCCCGCAAGTAGGCTACTGATCCGTATGCGACCTCTGAGGCGTCACTGAAGACGTGTAAGTCCATTTTACATGTCTCTGGCCTCACCGTGGGTGGGAAGTAGCTTCGGCGCATATTAACGCCTGGGAGTGAGTGGAGCTCCATCTCCCACTCTCTCCAGGTGGATGCAAGGTGTGCGGGAATGGGGTCGTCCCAGCCCTGGTCCTTGTCCCACAATGCTCGTACAATAATTTTTGCCCTGGTGGTGTACGGTAGAATACATCCTAGCGGGTCATATTGTCGGGCGAGTGTTGTGTACACACTCCGTCTGGTGGTCGGCGCCGCCGCCGGCCTTCCCTGCTCCGTAGTCAGGGGCTTGTGTCTGTAGTGAAGCGAATCTGTTTTGAATCGCCACACCAATCCCAGGGTCATCTCCTGGGCTTCTCCCGGGATTGTAGCCATCCAGGTCTCGCTGCTGGCTGCCTTGTCCTCGGAGGAGAGGCTGCGCAGTACTTGCGGATCGCTGCTGGCCCACTGCCTGAGATCAAAGCCGCCTTTGATCAATGAGGCGCGGAGTTTAATCAGGAGAGCCTCGGCTTCTTCCTGGGTTGAAAGGCTTTGTAGACAGTTGTCTACGTAGAAGCTGTTCTTTACGCTGTGTCGGACCTCTTCGTCCGCTGCTGGGTCCTCTGCTACATGTTTCTGTAATAATAACTTTATTTGTATAGCACTTTTCATACAGAGGTTGCAGTTCAAAGTGCTTCACAACAGTAAAAAATACAGGCATAAGCGAGCATAAAAAGATAGACGGGTAGAATCACAGTGTTTCACATTAGGATCTAGCATCCCAATAGGCTCTCCGCTTACAGTTTTCAGTAACACAAATAGTAAAAATAGTTTAAAATGATTCAGTTTAAAAATAGTCAAAAAATTATAAAATAGAACGGACATAAAAAATACAGGCATGAGCGAGCATAGCAAGATATGGCAAATCACAGTGTTTCACATTAGGATCTAGCATCTTAATAGGCTCTCTATTCAGTAATACTCCTGTAGTTCATGAACAAATAATCACAGTGTTTCACATTTGGATCTAGCAAATAATAAGAATAAAATTATTCAGTTTAAAAATAGTCATAAATAATCCTGTATGCATCGTTGTTTAGTGTGTATGTGTGTTTATTGTGTTGTGTGTGTGTGTGTGTGGTTGTACTTCAGCTACTACTACTCTACAACTACCACTCCAGGACACAGTTAACCTAGATCTACTCTACTCTACAACTACCACTCCAGGACACAGTTAACCTAGATCTACTACTACAACTACTACTACTCTACCAGGACACAGTTAACCTAGATCTACAACTACAACGCTACTACAACTCGGTGTGTGTGTGTCTACAACTACCAGGACACAGTTAACCTAGATCTACAACTACAACGCTACAACTACTACTACTCTACTCCAGGACACAGTTAACCTAGATCTACTCTACAACTACCACTCCAGGACACAGTTAACCTAGATCTACTACTACTCTACCAGGACACAGTTAACCTAGATCTACAACTACAACGCTACTACAACTCGGTGTGTGTGTGTCTGTGTGTGACTGTGTGTGTGTGTGTGTGTGTGTGTGTGTGTGTGTGTGTGTGTGTGTATGTCGGTGTGTGTGTCTGTGTGTGTGTGTGTGTGTATGTGTGTATGTCGGTGTGTGTGTGTGTTTGTGTGTGATTGTGTGTGTGTGTGTGTGACTGTGTGTGTGTGACTGTGTGTGTGTGCGTCACAACCCGCAGTGTTTCACATTTGGATAAATAAGAATAGTTTAAAATGATTCAGTTTAAAAATAGTCATCAGTAAGAAGTAAAAAGTGCAATAACCGACACATGAATTTGATAGGCAGTGTAAAAGAGTAGGCAGGGTAAGAATAAATACAAGTTGTGTCAGGATATCCCTGATGTTTCCTCTTGCCACTAGGTGGTAGCAGATAACTATCAGTGAAATGCCTGAGCAAAGAGATAGGTTTTAAGCTGTCTTTTAAAGATGTCTAGCGAGTTGGCTTCCCTGATGTTTTGGGGTAGTTTGTTCCATAGTTTTGGGGCATAGTTGATAAAGGCTGCATTACCGATCCTCTTTTGACTGCTTCTGGGAGCCTCTAGTAGTCCAGCAGCTGATGATCGCAGTGTTCTTGCTGGTGTGTAATTTATTAGAGTGTTGGCGATGTAGCTAGGTCCCTGTCCATTTAGAGCTTTGTATGTAAGGAGAAGGACCTTAAAGTCAATTCTAAATGTTACGGGAAGCCAGTGTAAAGCGGCTAGGACTGGACTAATGTGCTCTCTCCTTTTGGTTCTAGTTAGCAGTCGGGCTGCAGAGTTTTGGATTAGCTGAAGCCTCTCTGTGGTTTTCTTAGGGAGACCTGTGAAAAGTGCATTACAGTAGTCTAACCGGCTAGATATGAATGCATGAATTAGCTTCTCAGCATCGTTCTGATTAATAAATGGTCGTACTTTTGCTATATTTCTGAGATGGAAGAACGATGTTTTCGTCACTTTGCTAATATGAGAATTGAAGTTCAGTTATGAATCTATGATAACCCCAAGACCCCAGTGACCTCAGATTTGATCCAAGGGGTTAGTCCCCCCAGGTTCTTTATTAATGTTTCTTTTTTAGTTTTGGAGCCGATAATTAGAATTTCAGTTTTGTTCTCGTTTAGTTTCAGGAAGTTCTTACTCATCCATTTATTTATTGACAGTAAGCAGTCTGTAATGGAGCTAATCGCTGTATCATTTGGTTCAGCAGATATGTACAGTTGTGTATCATCCGCATAGCTATGGAAATCTACATTATGTTCTCTGATGATATCACCCAGCGGTAACATGTAAAGGGAGAAGAGTAAAGGACCTAAGCAACTCCCTTGTGCAACTCCATAGTTGTTGTCGTATATATCAGACATGTGATCTCCTAGTTTAACATAGAATTTCCTCCCTTTGATGTATGTTTTAAACCAGCCCAGCACATGGTCTGAGAAACCGACATGGTTTTCAAGACGATCGATTAGAATATCATGATCGATTGTATCAAATGCTGCACTGAGATCCAACAGGATAAGGATGGAGATCTTATTCTCGTCAGAGTTTAGTCTGAGGTCACTGATTATTTTGGTGAGGGCAGTTTCAGTGCTATGATATTTTCTGAATCCTGACTGAAATTCTTCTAAGATGTTGTTTTCTTCAAGAAAGGAATTTATTTGAACTGAAACTATCTTTTCAAGTACTTTACTAATGAATGGTAGGTTGGATATTGGACGATAATTTGCCATTTCATTACTATCCAAGTTAGGTTTTTTTAGTAATGGCTTTACAACTGCTGTTTTAAAGGCATCCAGGAAAATACCAGTCCTAAGGGAAGTGTTTATGATATCTAGCACAGGGTTTGAAACACTATTAAATACCCGTTTGAAGAAAGCTGTAGGTATAGGGTCAATGTCTGAGGTGGAGGAGTTACATTCTGAGACAGTTTTGCAGAGTACATCTAATGTGATGCATGTGAAACTTCTCATGGTTACATTGCACGGTTTGCCGCAATCAACTTTATTTCCATCATGAGTAATGCTGGCCCTGATCAAGGTTATTTTGTTGTTAAAGAATAGTGCAAGTTCTTCACACTTAACCGTTGATGACTGAGGAGGTGTAGGGGCAGTGTTGAGTAGTACATTAATAGTGGAAAAGAGGATTCTGGAGTTTCCAGCATTTTCTGTAATGATTTTAGAGAAGTAATCTTTCCTTGCTAAGCGGATGGTTTTATTATAAGCAGTTAAAGCATCTTTGTATATATCACAGCATATGGTGGTTTTTGTTTTTCTCCATTTTCGCTCCGCTGCACGACATTTCCTTTTTTCTTTGTTGACCGTATTATAGTTTAACCAGGGCGAGGCTCTAGTTTTCTTCTTTTTCGTTTTTAATGGGGCGACAGAATTTAATATAGATGACATTGCATCATTGAGATTTTCTACCATTTCATTTAGAGAGCTGTCATGATTGTGTGGTTCATGTAGTCTGATAAGATCAATGAACTTTGATTCAGCTTTGTCGTTTAGGAGCCTCTTTTTAACTATGATTTATTTTTTAGTTTTAGTAAGGGTTATTTGAGTATCAAAAAATATACAGTGATGGTCGGAGAGAGGTAATTCAGTTATTGAGATATTTGTTATGCTTAGCCCAGTTGTTGTTATAACTAAGTCTAGTGTATTCCCAAGCCGGTGAGTTGCATTTGTTATATGCTGTATTAGGTCAAAGCTATCCAGTAGATTTTTTAGTTCCATAGTTTTGGAGTCTGTTTTCTTATTAAAATGGATGTTCAGGTCTCCATTTAGGATCACCTTATCATATCCGGTAACACATAGTGAGATCAGTTCAGAGAGCTCCTGTATAAATATTGGTGAGTGTCTAGGCGGGCGGTATATTGTGACAATAATAGTTGATTCTGTTTTTAGTTCAATGGCAAGATATTCCATTGACATGAACTCGCCTAGTTCTGTGATTCTAAACAAGAGTTTTGAGGAGAAGATTGCTGCAACTCCTCCGCCCCTTTTATTTTTTCTGGGTATTTGAAAAAAGTTATAGTCTGGTGGACAAGCTTCTATCATTATTGATGTAGCTGTGTCATTATTTAGCCATGTCTCTACTAGGCAGATGCAATCTAAGTTATTTTCTTTAATCAGATCATTTACTAAGAATGTTTTATTATTCAGTGATCTGACATTTAGGAAAGCTAATTTTATTTGTTGGACTTCTTTAGAGGAGGTCTGCTTTGGTTTGACCGTGATGGCCCTGAGGTTAATAGCAGGTAAACGCATTGGTGGCGTATATTTTTCACCATGCCATTGGCTAGTTATGATTACTTGTATGTTTTTAGAGATGGCATGGTAATTGTGCTATACTGTACCGTACTGACTGCACTGTGCTTTCGGGGACATTTGATCAGACGAGATGGCCTTGTGTGATATGGGGGGGGGGGACGGGGATGGGACGTCTTGTGCTGTACTTCGTGGTGAGATTGTGTCCTTCATGACTATCTCTCGTGCTGGTGTGAGCTTAATATTCTTGGAGGCCATCAAGGCATGACGCATGTTTGCTGATAGGAGCTTTGAACCTAAGCGATTTGGGAAGAAGCCATTTCTTTGAAAACGTTCTGGGTTATTCCAGAAAACATTGAAGTTGTCAATGAATTTCAGGCCGTGTACGAGACATGCAGCCCCTAACCATGAATTAAAATTTAGGAGTCGACTGAATGCTTCCTGTCCTCTGCGAAAGCATGCAATTGGTCCACTGATGGACACATCAGTGTTTGTGTACACAGACTGATGTTTGTCTAGTGTGTTCATTAAACGTGTGAAATCGTCTTTCAAAGTCTCTGTGCCAGTCTTCTTTCGCAGGATGTCAAACGATCCAGAGTGAATGACAATTTTTGTTATTCCTGGTCTGATTAGTGTTGGAAGTTTTTCGGCTAGCTCTTTCACAGTTGTATTGTCTAGACAGATATTTTCTGTGTTTGCCATCTCCACATACCTTGTTATGGAATCTCCAATCAGTATGCAGTCTATTTTCTGTGTGAGGTTAGCATTTTTCTTTCCAACAGTTTTGGGGCCGTTTGTTTTTGGGCTAGGCCTAGTCTGCTGGTTCTTTCCACAGTCCTGTGGCCTTGGTGAAGCCTCGTTAGCCTTCATGTTAACGCTGGTCCCGTACCTTCGGCGTTGGCTACCGCGACGTTCTCGGCGCATGATAGTCTCTTCGCTGTTAGCCGTTCGCTCGGTCTGGGTCGTGTTTGCCAGCCGTGTCGCTAGTGGCTCTGTTTTCCTCGTCGTCTCGTCGTTAGCGTGTGCTTCGTTAGCATTAGCGTGAGCTCCGGCATGCCAGCTGTTTGCTTCGTTAGCGTTGTTAGCTACGCTTCTATGTCTCTTTGCCTTTGGTGTTGATATGCGTGTTTCCGAGAGTAGGTTGAAACTATTTCCTGGCGGTACCGGGGGTGAGGTCCTGGATCGTTTATTTCTCCTTTTATCCTTGTCGGTGATCCACTGCTTTGGTCTAGCTCCTTGGTTGTGCCAAGGACCGTCTTTTGGGTGGTGCTGTTCTGTAGTTACTAGCAAAGGCCAGTTCTCAATCATGGTATTGTTGGCTATATTTGTAGTAGCTTCATAAATAGAGTCAATGAGTTGCTCATCCTGCTGTATTTGGTACAGGGTAGAAACCCGAGCCTCCAGCTCTACAATCCTCTTTCTCATCTCCAAGCAATTAGTACATTCTGTGGGAGAGCCGAGTCCCGGCATCTTCCTTTATTTCTTTTCAGGTTAGGCTAAGCTGAAGCTAAGCTAGGTACTTAGCTGGTGGTGGTGGTGGTGATGATGATGATGATGGTGGTGGTGGTGGTGATGGTGGTGGTGGTGGTGGTGATGGTGGCACGGGGCAGTTCCGTTGCCCTGGAGCTGTGCTATTACTCACACTGTCGTCTTCCGTCTCGTTAAAACTCAAAATAACAAGGAAAACCTTCCTCGTCTTTCATAAATATCCTTGCCTTCCGACATAGTCCTTTGTGTGTAGCTGATAAGACGGCTCGCTATTCCTCCCACGGAGAATCTTGCTACTCCTTTCGACTGTGGTAAAAAATCTGAATAGATAAGAAGATTCACAGTTCTGGAGAAGTACCATAGGAATTGGGAGTTAACGTACAGAGTAATTAAAGTTGAAAGGGCTGTAAGAAATCATTATAATAGCGATAGGCAAAAGCAGCGGAGCGGAGCGACAGTAAAAGCAGCTTGCTTTGCTGAAGCAGGAAGTGATACTGTAGTGCAAATGTAGCACAGCAGGGGCTGCACGTCGTTCCGAAGGGGAGGACTTCCCATTGGTAGATGGCTGGGTGCTCATCTCCTGGCTTCTCTCTCCATAGGAACCGTAACAGGGGCTTGTCCTCCTCTACTAATCTCACCTGCAGGAACATTCCTTTAATGTCCCCGCTGATGGCCACCTTTTCCTGGCGGAAGCGGAGTAGAACGCCGAGTAGGGAGGGGCCGAGTGTGGGACCGGGCAGTAACTCTTTATTCAGATTTTGGGATCCGATCTGGTAGCTGCAGTTAAATACTATGCGGTCTTTACCGTTGTGATGGACCTTGTGGTGAGGCACGTACCACGATTCGGTGGTCTGGTCAGCCTCTTTAATGTCCATCTTTGTGACGTGTCCCGCTGTGATGAGCTTCTCAATCTCAGCGCGGTATACACTCTCTTGGGCGGGGTTCTTGGCTAAGCGCCGCTCCGTGTTCAGCAGGTACCGTTCTGTGGCATCTGTCTTGGCGTGGAAAGTAGGCATTCCTTCTCGCCGCAGGAGTGGCGTGGCGTATCTCAACACGCCGTTGACCGGGACTCTCTTGGTCCCTGTCTCGAGGAGGTGAATGGCGTAAATGTCATCTTTAGAGCGAATGTCTTTCTTTCCGTTCTTAAAGGGCATTTGTTCCAAGGTCCATAGCCGCTCTACGTGTTGCAGGAGTGCGGTTTCTCCCTCTGTGACTCGGGAGTGGAGACATCTAGTGGCTGTACTTCGGTTGAGAGATTTGGCGAGCGGGCCTTGGAGAGTCCATCCCAAACGGGTCTCGACTGCTGCAGGACAGCCTCGGGGTCCGGTATGAACCCGGTCTATCGGGACAATGAGGTCTGCATGGTCGGAGCCTATCAACAGGGTCGGCATAGCATTGTCTATGAGCGGGATCGGTAACTTGCGCAGATGTGCATATTTCTCCATCAGCTTGGCGACGGGGTATGTGTACCGCGACAGTCCTATTTCTTGGCTGGTGAAAGCGTCTGTAATCTGGTACCGTCGTTCAGGCTGGCCGCTTGCTGCGATAGAGAATGAGACATTCTCGCCCTTTATCGTCTTCAAATCTCGTCTTATTGTCCGAATTGTCATTTGGGTTTCGCTTCCCCGCAGCCCTAGCTGGGCCGCAGCGGAGGCGAGCAGAAGGGTCTTCTCTGACCCGTCATCGAGGACGGCGTAAGTGTCCAGGACTTTATTCTGGTAGCTTAGTGTCACACGCACTACTTTTAGGAGTACTCGGGCTCCACTGCTGCTGGCGGGATCGATGTACATGACGCTCGCTTTGCTGCTGGATGGTGCGGGTGAAGGGCGCCGTCTGTTACTGTCGTGAAGTATGTCCAGATGGGCTCCATCGCACTTGGTGCACCTTTTCTTTAAGCGGCATTCGGCTGCCATGTGTGAGCGCGCACAGCGAAAACAGCGCTTGTTGGACTTTATCCATTGACTTGCTTCCTCCGCGTTCAGCTTGGGGAAGGAGTCACATTGCGCTAGCCAGTGTTCTTTCTCACAGTAGGGGCACACTATCTTCCACTTCTCCGTTCTGGAGGGGGTACTGTGGCTCCTGCTGCTCGGTACTGACTCCGATTGGTGCATCACAGTCACCGATCTTCTTCCATCATTTAGTCGTCTGGTTCCTTCTCTGGAGCCAGGGGTGCTCCGTCCGAATGTCTCTAGCCGTAGGCTGCTGACTTCTCTCGCCAGGAAGTCTGCTAGATCGAGGAGGTTCGGTTCGGGGCCATTCGGGTCTCGGTGGTCTCTCTGCCGCCTAAAACGCTCCTGTCGAGCGGGCGGCAGATTCTCCAAGATCCTTTCCACATTTGAGTTGGCGTAAAGTTCATGCCTCCCCTTCTCTCTCTGCGCTCCCAACATCCCTACCAGGGACTGCACTCTGATGGACAGGTCGTCCAGTGCTCGATTGTCTATTGCTGGGGGTAAGCGGTCGATGTGTCGGATCTCCTGGATCACGTAATCCCATATGCGCCCATACCTCTGGTCCAATGCTACCAGCGCTGCTGTGTATGGGGTGGTGGAAGTCGCGTAGGCGAGCGCTATATTATGTGCGCGGGGTACCTTTAAGTGCTTCAGTAGGATGGCGTATTTATGGCGTTCATCCAATACATCCACCAACATGGTCTCCAGACACATGCGGAGTTCTGTATACTGGGCCCGGTTCTCTTGGGTGAAGTCGGGTACCATAGGCGTGCCAATGTATGACGCTGACTGTGGATACATCGGCGAGCGTTGGGGGAGAGGCCTCCTAGGCGAGTCTCCTCCCGCTCCTTGGTATGGGCTGGTACCGGCAGTGTACCATGGCCCGCTTGTCCAGGTGCTGTTCCTCGGTGCGGGTCGTGCGTCGTGCTCACCCGTGTATAGAGTCGGGGGTCTGTAGCGCAGCTCCGCGGGAGTATAGCCTGGGCTGTACCGGACCTCCTGGTCCGGTAGAGTACTGTGCTGTCGTCGGGCGCGGTTCTCCTCCTCTTCCTCTTCGTCTTCAGTTAGGTCATCCAGTGCTTGTAGTCTCTGGTTTAGCCTCTCCACAGGATATGCTGCTCCTTCCCGGTTGCTAGGTCTCGCTTGGACCGGTGGGGGGAGGTGGTCTGTGGGGGGTATAGACCTCGTCTGTTGGTCAAGTTCAGGGTTGTTTACTCGGCTAGGGGATGCCGCCCTGGAGGTGTGTCTAGACGAGTTCCTGGAGCCTCTGGCGGAGGGAGAGGGTGTTGTCCGTCTGATCAGCTGTTCTATTAGTTGCGCTTGCTGTCTGTCGCGCTCTGCGTCCCGTAGAGCACCAGCAGCTGCTCGCTGGCTGTCTGCTCGGTCTCGGGCCACATTCTCTTCCATCTGAATGCGTCTTATTTCTAGACGTATATGCTCTTCTTCGCTCCGCTGCTGGATCTGCAGTCGGTCGCGTTCAGCAGCGGCGTTCAGGCTGATGAGGAAGGCCTGCTGTAGGGTCCTCTCTGCCTCGCTGGGAGAAGGCGGTTGTATAGGGGAGCCTTCCCTCGGGGTACTCCTTGCGGAGCCTTGGAGCTCTATCTCCACGGTGCTCTCCCCGTCTTCTTCCGTGCCGAGTTCTCTCTCGGTAGCGTTGTATTCCTCCCGGGACTCATCGGGGACTACTTCTTCAGTACTGGCGGGGTGTGAAGTCATGTCTGGTTCCCACTGGTCCCCACCGTGAGCTGGGTCAGTTACATTAGAACCCGTAGGGGCCTCTATGGTCGGGGTAGTCTGGGCGTTGGGGTTAGACATACTTTTACTTTCTAGTTTTACCGCGTTTACTGTTAGTAGAAGACTAGGTTGTTGACTGACAGCGTAAGCCTCTAAGTACTGAGGGAGCCGTCGTTCGCGCTGCGGGCGTTGGTTAGGAGGATCGTTTCGTGGAGTGTTCACCATAGGCCATTTCAATATTAATAACACTATATTAATATTACACTAATTACCCTCCGGTTCGAAGGACCAATTGTAACTGAGGGGTACAATTCCCTGACTGTATTGTTAGATATGATACTTACTACCACTACCTCTTGTACTTTAGACTCTGGCCACCCAGTACTAGGCATAAATAATCATGGTAAACACTCCCACGTAGATGAAACGATCCAACACAAATGTACCAAGTCGAAAGTCTGCGTTTAATAATAATTAATACATAGCAAAAGGTATGTAGAGCAATCACTTAATTACATTTATGATTTGAAATAGGATGCACTTTTATGGCAAATGAGTATTCGTTGGTATATCAATAGAGAACGTCCAATCTCTGGTGGCGCAGGCGGTAAATATACAACCTGGAATATTTAAGGAATAATAGCAATGATACTTTAATGATTATAGAACTGGATACACTAGGGGGGAATTCCGGTCGCTTGTAAGACAACTGGAGAAGGGGGGGGGGGGATAGAGTCTGGCTGTATCCGTCTGGCCGAGGGTATCCTGGGAGAACCCATGGTTGTGCGGCTCGGTGCCTCAGCGATCCTCGATCCACAGATGAAAGCAGTTGGACTCTCTGTGGGCCGGCTTCCTCCGGTCCACGATGGAGAGACGTGAAGCGACCTCGTCGTGTAGAGCGTCTCCTCACCTGTCGTCCTCTCCGGGGGGGGGTTTCCAACACACGGCAGTGTTGGTCTTTATCCATAGAATAATCACTGTATACAAAGCATAATCCGTGCCTGGGAAGGCGGGCTGTCGTCGGTAGAATAATCCGGTATGCAGGTCCACTCGCTCGTCGGCTCTGGGGCTCCTCGGGTGCAGCCTCACATGGGGTCGGCCACCCTGGATAAGCAGCCAGTTCTACCCGAAACGATGGGGGTACTGACTACGATAGTATTCTCACCGCACGAAGCACTACATATGCATAGACTATTATTAGCTTAATAGACTACGTCCAACTCGACGATATAGTGCCAAATATGACTATTCAAATATTAATATACACGATGTCTCAATACCGATGGTAGGCCGAACTTGGCCTTACTCCCACACGTGGCGTCGCGGGGAGGCTTTACGTCTGTCACTCTATTGGAGGGTAAGAAACTGGACTAAAAAGGAAGTCCTACTTTAGTAGCGCAGTATATATACGCACTATGAACAAATAGTACCATTAGTGGTGCGGTAGCCAGATTCCTACGCGGAACTAGGACTTGTTCGTACATGTTGAGCGGTACGTTTGAACTGGGTCTGGGGGGTATGGCAGCCTGGCACCAAGGTCTCGACCAATAGTAGAATGGAGACTATTATGGGATGTTCAGTAGGCTAGAATGGATATTCAATGCATATTGTACAAGGAATATACAAGGGATATCAGGGAATATTAGAGAATATACAAATACAATTAAATATATATATATAAAGAAATATATATATTCGGTTTAATCTGGCCCTTCACAACACTAGTTGTTGCTGCGGTGATGACTAATGGGGATCTGTAATACAAATACAGATACATGGAAGCATTGGGACTGAGCTCTACCAATAAATGTGGACCTGTTAACCCGTTCAGGTAAAAAAAAGTTCTACCAAATAATTCTACCACACACTACAGTCGACATTGTAAATGGACCCAATACCTTAAAAGAATATAATTTTATATATATATATATATATATATATATATATATATATATATATATATATATATATATATATATATATATATATATATATATATATATATATATATATATATATATATATATGTAACGGATGGTATCGTGAAGCGCAGTCAAGAAGGGCTGGGGTGAGTAGCGGTGCTATGGGTTAAACTCACTCTCACATCCTCAAAAGACGCATAGACCCAGTACTTAGAAGTGGATTCACCTCTTGGTATAGCGGTCTGTGTTGCTGCCTGCGGTGCATTGAAGTTTGAGGTGACGTTGTCACAACCGTTACATATATATATACATGGCCGCCTAGTTATAGTTGAAAGTGGGGGTGCAAGATTTTATTTTATTCTTTTTTTTTTTACATTTAATGAACACCTGTATGTGCAATTTCCTGCAATATAGAGCCTTCAATCTTGACCAAAATAAAGCTGCTCTTTTCACTATAAAACTCAGTTTATATTGCAGTATGATAGCTATAATAATAATAACTTCACTGCGAGGGCTCTTTTAGCTAACGCTAGCTAGGCACGTATGATAGCCAATTACTATTATAATAATAATAACTTTCCCATCCTCCCAAAGCCCCTCCGGCCCCGTTCTCATCCGCAGCGGCAGTACAAAACAACAACAACAACTAATTGACGCTATCAATAGCCCCAGTGAGCGCGGCGGCTGAATGAATGAATGAATGAAAACTTTATTTAACAGATTGCAGAATGGGTACAATACAGTACGGCTCAATACACACAATTGTTAAGGGGATGCAGACCAGAGAAAGACGTTTGTCTTGTTTACATCAGGGTCCCCTTTCGTGACTGTGCTCAGCACCGAGTGAATCCACAGTCACTTGCTCCTCAATGGGAAACCAACCTAGATTTACCATGAAGGACTGGTTCTGGCCGAACCGTTCGTTATACAAGTATCACAGAGACATTACAAAGGTGCTCACAGTTGCACGAGGGGTTCGCACAGAGATACGGGATGGTTTGAAAGCTCGGCGTTGCTAATAAATATTTTTTATATTTTTTTATAAACTGCTCAAAGCGGCATTATTTCCGCCGTTGGGTGATCACAGCGCCTGCGCAGTGCGCACCATCCCGTATCTCTGGATTCACTCGGTTCAGCGCCGAGGCTCACCATACGAGAAATATTCAGTTTCAATCTGTTTGCGCATTTAGTATACAGTCACAGTGTTCGACTTACGTGATGATTTGCTCCATTTTGATGTAAACGCCGAAGAATAATCCTCACAATGTTATCCAATATCCAGCCTGAATTTTTCAAGGGCTTTCGAAAAAGCCGCCTCCCCCAACATGTCGTATACGTCATGCCGACGAACCGTGGCCCGTGGGCACTGGATCAAACCATTAAAGTGGGGGGTCACACAATCTTTGGAAACTTAAAAACTTGCTATTAAGTGTCATTGCGTATTATTAATTTGATTGAAATTACGTAGTTATGGTTAGATAATATTTATATATTGGGGGGGGATATATCATATGATCAAAAAGTGAGGGAGCAAAGAGACAAGTTTGCTCCCCCACGTTCAATAGTCCTGGAGCACGTGCATCGTCTGCTCCTATACGTAGGCGTCTATGTATATATATATGTATGTATATATATATATATAATTTATATTATTATATCATTTATAATAACAGTATATGAATATAAATGTAAATATGCGGTATATGCAGCACTGTTGTACATGTTATGATACATAGTATAGTCTACCCATATACTCTGTATGATAGCATGTACAACAGTGCTGTATATACTGCATATTTACATTTATATTCTTGTATTTATAGGCAGGTTGATATTTCTCAGTTCAGGTCTTTATTACAACACTTCTCACTTGCAGGTTGCAGTATAAGACTCATTGCTACCATTTCCCATGCCCCAAGAGAGCGCACCCTGGGTGTCACACCCTCGTATAGCCTTCCCAGGTCAGCGCCTGCCCCCTCCCCTCTACCAATCCGGGGCCTGCGTGACCAATAGAGTCACCTGCCAGCCCCAGGTTGGTACAGTGCAGAGTGGCCGCTCGACTGACCAACCACCCAAATCCCAGGGTTGCTACAATTTAGATAGCATGTAGAAATCCTATATATACCATATATGTATATATATATATATTCTCACCACATATATCTATCCACACCTGTCTGTATTTACCTGCATAGTCCTTTTACATATCTGTAGATATTATATCTATATCTGTACATATCCTACTCTTACTAGTTGACTACTGTCTTTATACCTGTATCACTGTTCATATGATACTACATGTACATACATCTTATTAGCACTACACTCAGTAGTACTTGTGTGTTTTGTACCCAGTTTAATCACCTGTACATTATATATTGCTGTTGCACTTTACTGTTACATTTGCACTCTGGTTGGATGCCAAACGTATCTAATATAAATTAATCCTCAAAAAAATTATTAAATTTTTAAAAATTTTATTTTTTTTGTGTATTGTTTTTATTGACCTATTGTCCATTCATGCTGAGTGAATCAGTTCCCCTAGCCACATTTGTGTATTAAATTTGTTTGGGGGAATTAACTGATAGAAAATGAATAGAAAATGTATAGAAAATGTATCGAATCGAATCATGGTCAAATGAAGAGATTTCATGATGCATTGAATCGTTGCCTGAAGAATTGAATCAAATCGTTGTGAGGTCGAATCGTTACACCCCTAATGACAATACATTTGAATCTAATGTAATTACCTAATACCAATTCCTGAAATAAACTTGAGAACAGTCCAAGTTGTTCCCTAGCAACCAAATTCCATCTAAAGCGTCTATGGATTTCACTGGCCATTAGGCATCGTGATGTCGTCATTGGAACGCTGCAGTTGTAAAACTTCAAACGTCATACGTGAGATCTGAAAGAGCAAGGGTTTTAACATGCAGCCCCCCCCCCCCCCCCCCCCTCCCGTGAACACCCAGCAGTGTCCAAAAAAATATATGGAAAACATTTTACCTGGTATTTTCGTATTCATCTCTTTAGTGGGGGTTAAATCTATTCTACTCTCGAGGTTTTCCGCACCAGAAGGAGTCTCTGCTCCAGAACTCGCACTATTGACTGGCTGTCACCGATACGCCGCCGGCGAAAGATGGATTTGCGGTTACACCACTGAAGGCCCTCCGATCTGATATGTCACAGAGATTAATATTCCCCGCGACTGAGCTGAGCTGAATTTGAATAAACGTCGCGCACAAGCGGCGCAGCTGTGGAGGAGCCGCGGAGCCCGGCGTCCGTGGGAAAGCGCGCGGGACTCTACTACCTCGTAACCCCGCGCCGACGACGGGGAAAGACGTGATACCCTGCATGCAAAATATCACTCTCGTGATTTCATCTGAGTTGCCACAAACACAGCTGGGCATAAACACAGATTACTCTTCTGTACAAATGGGTTCCGTGGTGGATGAGTAAGAGAGTAGCACAGCGGCAGATCAATTCCCCAGGCAGCAGGAAACCTGTTTTGATTTAGGAGATTTCGGTCGTATATACGCGGCGACTCGCCCATGGGACTGCTGTGGAGGCTGCGTCAACAGCAACCACAACAGGAAGGAGCGAGGATATTAAGAGTGCATATAACGTATTATCTGTGTGTGTGTGTGTGTGTGTGTGTGTGTGTGTGTGTGTGTGTGTGTGTGTGTGTGTGTGTGTGTGTGTGTGTGTGTGTGTGACGTGTGTGTGTGTGTGTGTGTGTGTGTGTGTGTGTGTGTGTGATGAGGGAGAGAGAGTGTTCCTGCCACACCACTGAAGAGGAGTGTGCGAGTGGAGCGAGCTCATGGAACTTCCTCACATTAGATTATGTCAAAGCAGACGTTTTTCTTTGGGCTGGACACACACACACATGGACACGCTCACACGCCACATTTTCTCCAGGGAAACTGAGATCACTCAAGCGCCCATTGCTACAAGCCCACTAATTTGGGCTTTCAGTAAAAAATACATCTGGTCAGACAAATAAATTAATGGTTTCATCCCCTCCTGTATCCTCCCTGGTCTCCTGTCTCCTCCCTGGCCTCCTGTATCGTCCCTGGCCTCCTGTATCGTCCCCACCCTCATGCCTCCTCCCCACCCTCCTGTATCGTCCCCACCCTCATGCCTCCTCCCCACCCTCCTGTATCGTCCCCACCCTCATGCCTCCGCCCCACCCTCCTGTCTCCTCCCCACCCTCATGCCTCCTCCCCACCCTCCTGTCTCCTCCCTGGTCTCCTGTCTCCTCCCCACCCTCCTGTATCGTCCCCACCCTCATGCCTCCTCCCTGGCCTCCTGTCTCCTCCCCACCCTCCTGTATCGTCCCCACCCTCCTGTATCGTCCCCACCCTCATGCCTCCTCCCCACCCTCCTGTATCGTCCCCACCCTCATGCCTCCTCCCCACCCTCCTGTATCATCCCCACCCTCATGCCTCCTCCCCACCCTCCTGTCTCCTCCCTGGTCTCCTGTCTCCTCCCCACCCTCCTGTCTCCTCACCACCCTCATGGCTCCTTCTTGTTAGAGATTCAAAGTGTGTTTATTTGAGGCTATAACCATTCCTTTCACCAGGGAGACAAAACAAAGTCCAGGGAGACAGACAGCACAGTAGCAATATATAGGTGTTGGCAGATCTATTCAATATATCTCTATCTCAAAGTGGGTAACACATGACTGTGTGTGTGTGTGTGTGTGTGTGTGTGTGTGTGTGTGTGTGTGTGTGTGTGTGTGTGTGTGTGTGTGTGTGTGTGTGTGTGTGTGTGTGTGTGTGTGTGCGTGTGTGTGCGCGTGCGTGCGCGTGCGTGCGTGCGTGCGTGTGTGTGTGTGTGTGTGTGTGTGTGTGTGTGTGTGTGTGTGTGTGTGTGTGTGTGTGTGTGTGTGTGTGTGTGTGTGTGTGTGTGTGTGTGTGTGTGTGTGTGTGTGTGTGTGTGTGTGTGTGTGTGTGTGTGTGTGTGTGTGTGTGTGTGTGTGTGTGTGAGCGTGCGTGCGTTTGTGTTCTTTAGCCCTCCTATCAGACTGGACTAGTGGAGCAGGACAAAAGAGAAATATCTTGGGACCACATATAACATGATAGATGAAGATATATACCCCCCCCCCCCCCCCCCCCCACCCTCCTGGGCTCTACAACAAAGAGCTGAGGATTTAGATGGAGACGGGACAGAGTCCAGTGGAGTCAGACAGAGAGATCAATACAGATAAATCCTCTGGGATCTGACCTTTACCAACGCCACCATATTGTTTAATGTTCCACACTGTTCTTTAATGGACAGCATGGTTTCATACTTCATCACATAGTTGTGCTCCCCATCATCCCTCCTTCTCTCTCTAGGGGTATCTATTCTCTCTCTCTGTAGGGTTATCTATTCTCTCTCTGTAGGCATATCTATTGTCTCTCTGTAGGCGTATCTATTCTCTCTCTATATGCGTATCTATTGTCTCTCTCTAGAGGTATATACTGTGCACTAGATCTAGGCATATATTCTCTATCTCTCTAGGGGTATATATATATATATATATATATATATATGCTATCTCTATCTAGGGGTATTTATTATCTCTCTAGGGGTATTTATATACTCTCTCTACGGGTATATAGTATATTTCTCTCTATGGATATCTAGTATATCTATCTAGGGGTATTTATACTCTCTCTAGGGATATCTATTATCTCTCTAGGGATATCTATTATCTCTCTAGGGGTATCTATTATCTCTCTAGGGGTATCTATTATCTCTATTATCTATGTCTAGGGATACATATTATTATATATATCTCTCTATCTAGGGCAGGGGTGGGCAATTATTTTTCCCGGGGGGCCGAATGAGCAACTGAAAATATGTTGGAGGGCCGGGCCAAAATTCCAAACTCAATTATGCATAATATACATTTTATTTCTATATAAAAAGCAGTAAATGTCATTGTTTTGACCCCTGGTAAGAGTGTATGTTATTATTTGGAAATTAAAAGGTGAGGTTAGCTTTCAAAAATATAATTTATTCAAATCGAATTTATTTCCAAAATGATAAACAAAATGTGAAACATTAATAACAAAGGGCATGTATGAAAAAGTGCTATACAAATAAAGTTATTATTTTGAGTTTCATATACTATTGAAACAAGGATTTTCTTAGCTTTCTAAAGACATCACATCATCTTATAGCCAAAATAAACAAGACATGTCACTGAACTGTGTAAAGAAAAGTGTCCCAGTAGCCTTTTTTACTTTACATGCCTATATTAAACATTAATGTTTTCAGAACTGTGCAAAAAAAAGAAAAAAAAATATCAAGTGTCCATTTCACTTGTTATATTTCCACATTTTAGTGTTCTTCAGCTCTTTTTTTTCATTCAGTGTGATAAATCCAGTCTCTGTTGAGCTTTAACAAGTCCATCAAAGTCAGGTTGCATGTCTGAGGTGGAGATGCGAAGCACAGCTGCCAGATGTTCATCAGTGAGAGAGGATCTGTACCTGGACTTGGTAAACGTCATGACTGAGAATGTCTGTTCACATATAGGTGGATCCAAAGAGAACCAACATCTTCTGAGCATGTCTCCTCATGTTTGGAAAGTTCTCCTCCTTGAGAGCAGAGTAGAACTCTAGCAGTGATGCTGACTTAAAGTGCTCTTTCAGTAGTGAATCAGACTGCAGGTCAATGAGTTCAAGCTGAACATCAGTGGGTGCACTATCAACACTGCAGGTAAATGGAGAGGAAACCAGCTGCATTTCATCCTCAACCTTTTTGAAATCTTGAAAACGCCTTGAAATTCATCATGCAGTGCTCCCAACATGGATGAGTACCTGTGCCGGTGATCAGCTGATGGTTTGACTTCTTTCAGGGTTTTTATGTGTTTGAGATTGTTGCTGCCTAGTTGCCTTGAAATTAATTGCAACTTTGTCATGAAGGCTTTCACATGGCTACGCATTTCATGAGCAAAAATGCCCTTGCCCTGCAGTTGTGTGTTCAGTAGGGATGGGTACCGTTCACATTTGAACCGATACGGTACCGGTACCTGTGAATCGATACCGGTACCCAACGGTACCTTTTTATGCACATGTATTGGGACTGCCCACCAGTTAAGGCATTCTGGAAAGATGTGACCCATCAATTATCAAAACTCGTATCTTGGAATATACCAGTACACCCTCTGTATTGCTTTTAAATGATGTTTTTGAGTTTGCAGTAAATCCACAGCTAAAGAGATTGGTCTTATCGGGTATCACAGTAGCTAAAAAACTGATCGCATCACGCTGGTTTCAACCGGAAAAAATGTGCCGGAAAGTTTGGTCTCTTACATATCTCGATGTGATATATCAAGAAATATCTACTGCAAGAATACTGGGTCTCAACGAATCCAAAATGTCAATGTGGGTAGAAGTGGTGGAGAGAATAAAAGCTAGCTTATAATGGTAGTGTCTGGTTAGGAGTGAGGGATAATGGAGGTACTATCCAAGGAGGGGTCCGGGAGGGGGGGGTTCGAGCTGGAGCATATGTGTGTAGGGTTTTAGAAAATAGGTATTAGGGGTATGTCCTATATAAACATTTATATAATTGTTAATTTCGCTGGATATACACTGTATACGGTTAAAATGTTATTATAGACTTTTTTTTGTCTTGTTTCTGTACTTGCATGTAATTTTAACCACCTTGACTGTTAGTTTCATTATGCATTATGTGTTGAGTACTGACTTTTAATAATTTTTGTTTTGCAATAATAAAAAAAAAAAAAAAAAAAAAGGGTTTTCATGTGTTTGAGATTGTTGCTGCCTAGTTGCCTTGAAATTAATTGCAACTTTGTCATGAAGGCTTTCACATGGCTATGCATTTCATGAGCAAAAATGCCCTTGCCCTGCAGTTGTGTGTTCAGTAGGGATGGGTACCGTTCACATTTGAACCGATACGGTACCGGTACCTGTGAATAGATACCGGTACCCAACGGTACCTTTTCAATGTACTTTAGTCTCAAAAAATGTAATCTACCTACCTCAATTGTGAAAAAAGAAATCCAAACTTCAAATAACCACACTTTCGACCGTTTTTGGCTTGCCCCGACTGCTTTGTTATTGAATCAAGTCAAATCCTAGGTAAGCGTATATTGTGCGTGTGAAAGTTGACATGAAAAGAAAAAAGTAAAAAAAAATATATATATATATTAAAAAAAATATTATTTTTTTTATTTTTTATTATCATGTAATCTTTCGCGGGCCGGTCAGAATCATCCCGCGGCCCGTATCCGGCCCGCGGGCCGTACAATGCCCAGGTCTGATCTAGGGGTATCTATTATATATCTAGGGGTATATAGTATCTCTCTCTAGGGGTTATATTATCTCTCTAGGGGTATATATTATCTCTCTCTAGGGATATATATTATCTATATCTAGATTATCTGTACTATCTATATGGGTAGCTATTATCTCTCTCTCTAGGGCATAGGTGTCAAACTCACGGCCCGCGGGCCAAATCCGGCCCGCCACGTAATTTGATGTGGCCCCCCAAGAGCTCAGGTAAACATTTTTTTTTTTATTTTTTTTTTTTACATTAATATTGGGTTAAAAAATAGCAGTGTTAAAATAATTGTGGGTTAATGCGTTAATAAAGCTTTAACTTTGACAGCCTTAGTTATTACACATTCTTACACATACATGTATGTTGAACATCTGAGGTAACAAAGGAAAAAAGCCAAAAGCACTTACTCCTCAGACATTCTTTGACAATTTTACAGACCAAAATACAAAAAAGATCCAGGCGGAATAGGTAACAAAGGGTTGAAGAAATATTGTCTGAACTGTCAGATGCAAACTGGCTGTGTGACATAACCGAGCATCTCGCTCAATTGAATAAGAAGCTGTAGGGACGCAAACAAGTCCCACCCAAAACATGACCAATATAGTTGTGAACTGAGACAACCCTTATTTTGTTATTTTTGAGTACAGTTACAGTTGTGTGTTCATGCAGACACATAATAGCAATTTCATTACGAATTGAAAATGGGGGACCCTGATGTAAACAAGTCGAAAGTATTTCTCTGGTCTGCATCCCCTTAACAATTGTGTGTATTGAGCTGTACTGTACTGTACCCATTCTGCAATCTGTTAATTAAAGTTAATTAAACTATCTTCCATTAGTTGGATGTATGGCCTCTGCAAGGTTGTGTGCAGCCATTTGTTTTTGTAACATCTGCTACATCTGTCCCACGTGTTCTTTGCAGCTCACAGTTGTTAGTTCTGCCCTTCTTGACTGTGACAAAAAGGTTTTGAACAAACTTAATGTCATAGCTTGTATTTGATGATATTCTTCTTTGTTATTTACTTGAATGGTTTGATCATTGATTGGTGGAGTAATATGGGGTTCTGATAAACTAAAATTATTTGTTAAAATAACATAAGCTAACATATATTTTTACATTTATGCAAATGAATATGCAATATGTATAACTTGAATAAGTAATAAATACAGAAACACCATGTTTAACAATATGTAAATGTGTAGCTACATTTATTTTACATTACATTAACATTTATACGGTCTTTGACCCTTTGAGGGCAACCATAATGCTGATGTGGCCCTCTGTGAAAATGAGTTTGACACCCCTGCTCTAGGGTGTATATTATGCAGTCACTAGCTGTGTGTATCACCTGTGTATTGCAGGCATTAACATCAGGTGATGGTACTGTAAGGTGGTTGAAGATAGACGACTAATTAATTAGGTGCCATAACATGTGTGTGTGTGTGTGTGTCTATGGGTGCATGCATGTGTGTCTGTGTGTGTAAATGCGTGTGTGTACATGTACAGTACGATTGTGTGTGTGTGCTACTTTAGTTATTACCCTATCCACACACACACACACACACACACACACACACACACACACACACACACACACACACACACATGCACACACACACACACACA
>NC_140175.1:96543595-96576316 GCF_963971535.1 Notolepis coatsorum
CCCCTAATCACCAAATGGTGTGCAATATATGACTGTGCAGTCCCAAATGGTGTGCAATATATGACTGTGCAGTCAAATTAACCACATCGCACACATGTATGAATGCATGCATGCAAGCAAGCGATCCCGTCACTCACACACACACACACACACACACGCACCACGCACGCACGCACGCACACACGCACGCACACACACACACACACACACACACACACACACACACACACACACACACACACACACGCACTACAACATACACATGAGTGCTCGCCCCATGACGCTCATCCCCCCCACGCGCACAACTGGCGAAGCCAAACTAGCCGGGAGCAGAATCCAGCAGGTGTTTTGTAGCAATGCAAACATAGTTTATTTTTCTTTTGCAAAGGACCAGAGTTAGCTCTCCCCCTGCTGTACGGTGGACAAGAAGACATGGTGCACAAGACACTGAGCCCTGCCTCCAGAGCTCACAGACACTCTGCCTCCTCCCTCACATGGCCTCCTGCCTCAGCGTCTCTCCAGAGCTTACAGACACTCTGCCTCCTCTCTGTCCTCCTCCTCCAGCTTTCATCTCTGGCAGACATAGGGCCAGTGGAGCAGGACAAGGGGAGCGGTCTCTGGGCCGCACATGCACACACACACACACACACACACACACACACACCACACGCACACGCACACGCACACGCACACGCACACGCACACCACACGCACACCACACGCACACACACACACACACACACACACACACACACACACACACACCACACACACACACACACACACCACACACACACACACACACACACCACACACACCCTCAAGCACTCACACATGGTTGCATGCACGCATAACACACACACACACATACACACACACACGCACACACAAACACACACAAACGCTTGCATACATGTTCATGCACAAATTAACATGTGCAAAAATACAGACAGACACACATACTCTCACACACGCACACACACACGAGAATGTGCACATATTCACGTACAAACATACACACCTACACACACACGCACACACACACAGACACACACTAGGGCTTAGCTGACTGCAAGCTATCTCTTCCATCTCAAGCAGAATCAGGGGCTTAATCAGTCGTGCTGCCTGGTGTTTTTTCCCTGGCGGAATGGAGGGATGAAAACATGTGAGGAGGGATGATAAGATAGGATGAAATAGAGGTGAAAACCCCAAATGCAAACACAGGGAGCGGAAGGTCTCAGCGGCAGAGGCGTCGCGAGGACCAGTGGCCTGCTCTCCGCTCAGTCCGGACGGTTTCCAGAGACGCCCGGTGTCCCCCCAGGATGACGTCTTACTGATGAGTGGACGACCAAATCAAATTGTGGCTAAGGAGGTAGAGCAGTCGTCTGGCAATGCGGAGGTTCCCGGTTCGATTCCCGCTCCTCCCAGGCAGCGTGTCGAGCTCAAGTGTCCTTGAGCAAGACACTTAACCCCTAACTGCTCCCGATGAGCAGGTTGGCACCTTGCATGGTTGCCTCCGCCGTCGGTGTGTGAATGTGTGTGTGAATGGGTGAATGTGAGGAACAAATTGTAAAGCGCTTTGGATAAAAGCGCTATATAAAAATGCAGCAATTTACCATACACAACAACAGCTCTTATCACACTAGTGTTTATTATGCACATTCTGACTGTGCAACTGTATAGGTTAAAGTAATGTCACATCTTACCTGCGCAACTGTATAGGTTAAAGTAATGTCACATCTTACCTGCGCAACTGTATAGGTTAAAGTAATGTCACATCTTACCTGTGCAACTGTATAGGTTAAAGTAATGTCACATCTTACCTGTGTAACTGTATAGGTTAAAGTAATGTCACATCTTACCTGTGCAACTGTATACGTTAAAGTAATGTCACATCTTACCTGTGCAACTGTATAGGTTAAAGTAATGTCACATCTTACCTGTGCAACTGTATACGTTAAAGTAATGTCACATCTTACCTGTGCAACTGTATAGGTTAAAGTAATGTCACATCTTACCTGTGCAACTGTATAGGTTAAAGTAATGTCACATCTTACCTGTGTAACTGTATAGGTTAAAGTAATGTCACATCTTACCTGTGCAACTGTATACGTTAAAGTAATGTCACATCTTACCTGTGCAACTGTATAGGTTAAAGTAATGTCACATCTTACCTGTGCAACTGTATACGTTAAAGTAATGTCACATCTTACCTGTGCAACTGTATAGGTTAAAGTAATGTCACATCTTACCTGTGCAACTGTATAGGTTAAAGTAATGTCACATCTTACTTGGGCAACTGTATAGGTTAAAGTAATGTCACATCTTACCTGCGCAACTGTATAGGTTAAAGTAATGTCACATCTTACCTGTGTAACTGTATAGGTTAAAGTGATGTCACATCTTACATGTGCAACTGTATCGCTCAAACCGGTCTACTGACGATGCAGTCAACCTGGCACTGCACTACACCCTCCAGCATCTGGAGACCAAAAACAGCTATGCACGGATATTTTTCATTGACTTCAGCAGTGCCTTCAACACCATCGACCCCCTCATACTGTTTCAAACCCTGGCCAACATGAACATTGCCCCCTCCCTCTGTTTCTGGCTGCTGGACACACTGAAGGGCCGCAAACAAGTAGTCCTCTACAATAACCACACCTCTCTCCCTCTGACCACCAACATCGGAGTACCACAGGGGTGTGTTCTTTCCCTGTGGCTTTTTTCCCTCTATACAAACAACCTCCGATCAGCATCCCCCTCGGTCAAGACGCTGAAATACGTGGACGACACCACCATCTTAGGGCTGATCTCCAACAACACGGAGGATGACTACCGGCTGGAGGTGGAGCGGACACTAACGTGGTGCAGAGAACACAACCTCATACTCAATGAAAGCAAGACTGTTGAACTCATCATTGACTTTAGGAAAACCACACCCACTAAAACACCCATGCTCATCAACAATCAACCCATTTCAGCCACAACACATTCAAATACCTAGGAACATACATCAGCAATAAAGTAAACTGGGACCATCACACCACTCATCTACTCAAATCAGCCAATCAAAGACTATTTCATCTGAGACAACTCAAGAAATACAAGGTTAGGAAGAACTTAATGGTACAATTCTACACAGCCATAATACAAAACATTATTTCATTATCCATCACTGTATGGTACGGCAACACACCCAAACACACACTACACAGACTAGACAGGATCATAAAAAGGGCATCCAAAATCATCAACTGCAAACTCCCCACCCTGGACTCCATACACAAACATCACACCATCACACGCGCAAACAAAATCATTAGTGACCCCCTGCACCCAGATCAAATCAAATCAAATCAAATTTATTTGTAAGCCCCGACAACACACGTTAATGTCCCCATGGGCCGGACACATCTTCTTTAAACAAGTCAAGAAGAAACATAACAATAAGTCAAGAATAAAACAAGAACACCATAAGGTCCAACAAATTTAAAATAAATGCAAATAAATGAATGAATGCAAGCACTCCCAGACATACCCCACGCGAAGGTAAGGAAAAACTCACTAAAACCTAACAATAGGGAAAAATGCACCACAGGCAGTGTGGAGGAGAGAAACCTTAGAAGGGCCATTCAAGGGGGGATCTCCCTTCTTAGATGTCGGTGATAGTAGTGTTGCAGACAACAGTTGGTAAGCATGCACTCATGTGTGCAGATGAGTGCATGCAATAGCAACTGAACATTTTGAAAAATTAAAGATAGAGCTGATAGCGATAGCGATAGCAACTGAACATCACCTTGTAGCAACATCTCATCACCTCTTCCAACACCTACCCTCTGGTAGGAGGTTCAGGTCACTAGGTAGTCGCACTGTAAGGTTCAATAACAGTTTCTTCACCAAGGCCATACAACTGCTTAACTCCAACTCCTCCTAAATTTACCCCCTGCTGTTATGTTTCTTCTGGTCTATGTTACATTGAACTGACATCTATCGTTTTTCGTACTGTACTGTTTCTGTCATGTATTTGTTCTAGGTGGTGTTTTCTGTACTGTACTGTTCCATGTGTCTTTTTTATGTTTTATGTGGTGTATTGTCGCAGCTACCACCTGCACCATGCTTGAATTCCACCGGCCTGGCCGTGTGGCAATAAAAGGAACTTGAACTTGAACTTGAATAGGTTAAAGTAATGTCACATCTTACCTGTGCAACTGTATAGGTTAAAGTATGCAACTGTATAGGTTAAAGTAATGTCACATCTTACCTGTGTAACTAGTAATGTCACATCTTACCTGTGTAACTGTAGGTTAAAGTAATGTCACATCTTACCTGTGCAACTGTATAGGTTAAAGTAATGTCACATCTTACCTGTGCAACTGTATAGGTTAAAGTATGCAACTGTATAGGTTAAAGTAATGTCACATCTTACCTGCGCAACTGTATAGGTTAAAGTAATGTCACATCTTACCTGTGCAACTGTATAGGTTAAAGTATGCAACTGTATAGGTTAAAGTAATGTCACATCTTACCTGCGCAACTGTATAGGTTAAAGTAATGTCACATCTTACCTGCGCAACTGTATAGGTTAAAGTAATGTCACATCTTACCTGTGTAACTGTATAGGTTAAAGTAATGTCACATCTTACCTGTGCAACTGTATAGGTTAAAGTAATGTCACATCTTACCTGTGCAACTGCACAGTACATTTCGCAGAGTAAATTTTACTCAAACTGAGTCCATTTGAGCCCAAGTTTGAACTTTTTCATGTTTTTATGTGTCCATGTTATGTCTATGTGATGTGTTGTGATGTCATGTGTTTTTACGATGTCTGTATGATGCATGTCTGAACACTTTGCCCCCCCCCCCCCCCTACAAGGACCACAATGGAAATAAGCTCTGAGCTTTTTTGTGTCTATCCTTGGCAGTATTCCAGTATTCTGTTGCATGTTATGTATATATTGTCAAAATCAAATCAAATCAAGACTTGCCTATGACTATGCATCTACTGTAGGAATGTTATGTCAGTGCAATGAATATTTTTAAATGTTTTATTCTTAAATAAAGAATGATGTAGGCCTAACACATAGTCCACCATAGGACATACTCCTGTAATTAAAGCTGATCTGATTCAGTACAGTTAAGTTCTATTCTATTCTATTCTATTGTGTTATATTCTATTCTCCCCAGTTCCCCAGAGTTTGCATTGCATTAGAAAAATATTCTTTAACTTCTGTGCCCCAGACATGTGGAATGTTTTGCAAAGCACTTTAAAACTCATCCATTGGTCGGTTTAAATATTTAATAGCCGACACATTTCACCTCAGTCTGTGGTTGTTTTAATTAATTAAGATTGTTTAATTGATTGACATTTCTGTTTCCATATTGTTTTTGCATTATGTACTGTACCTGTAGCCTGCTCTCTCAATGATATTTCGAGATAAAATACATTAAATTAATATTATGTTATGTTCTGTTCTGTTCTGTTCTGTTATATTATATCATGTTCTATTATATTCCATAATGTTCTATTCGACTATGCTCTGTTCTATTATATTAATGTTTGCTCAGCAAAAAAGCAGCTTCCTAATTGGTATCCCACAGATCACCACATACTTAAGTTGTGTAGCTTTTGTACTTTACACGTTAATATAGTTTGTAGGGACGTCACGATTCTTCAAAACCACATTTTTATTTACATTTTTATTTAAACGTTTTCTTTTTAAAGCACTAACGGATATGCTGTTGTTAGACTATCACTTCTTGATTCATAAAGATCAACAGACCATTGGTTTTATGCCCTGACAACTGTCATTTCTACATTTCTACATTTAAGAAATATATAGTTAGGGTAACAACAGCTACTACAAGGAGCATTTTCAACAAACTATATCATTGTCAGACTGGTTGTGATACCTTGGTATGATTACAATAAACAAATGAGACCACTGCTGAAACAAATGGTAGCCTAATTATCATGATACTTCTCCAATAAACCCTGTCACTTCCTGTTTAGCCTTTGTGGGGGATTGTTTTGGTGACTAGAGTAGAGGGTGAAGAGCCTTGCTAACCGAATGAGGAGTTATTTCTGTTGATAATGATAATTATAATAATAATGATAAACTTTATTTGCATAGCACCTTTCATACAAGAATTGCAGTTCAAAGTGCTTCACAGCAGTAAAAAAAATAAATAAAAAAATGTGCACAACATTGGCAGATAAAGCAGGTTTTGATTGGAAAGGCTTCCTTTGCCCTGGATCTGACCTGGACAGACATAATATCAATACGAAATAGAGGACATCGATGATGGACGTGTCACAGTCTTGTTGTTTATATAACTCATGACATGAGGGAAGCAGGAGGCTTCAGTTCTGTTTCTCCACCAATTCATTGCGGACTCTGGCTGTGGCCATGGTGTCTGGAAAACAAATGCAGGCTTCCAGTAAGCTTGTTAACAAGCTGCTATGCCGTGTGTTCTTTGAAATATATATATATTATGTGTGTGTTTTTTCTTCAGCGAAAGTAGGCGGGGGTGGAGAGAGAAAAAAATACTTAGAGAATTGCTATTATTTCTTGACAGTGGACAGACTACATACTGGTACACAGTCAAGCTGGGACAGGCTATACAGGGCTGTATACAGGCCATATACAGGGGCGACAATGTCGTCTGGTAATCCGGAGGTTCCCGGTTCAATTCCCGGTCATCCCGGGCAGCGTGTTAAAGTGTCCTTGAGCAAGACACTTAACCCCTAACTGCTCCCGATGAGCAGGTTGCCACCTTGCATGGTTGCCTCCGCCGTCGGTGTGTGAATGTGTGAGTAAATGGGTCAAATGTGAGGAACAAATTGTAAAGCGCTTTGGATAAAAGCACTATATAAATGCACCATTTACCATTTATATACTGGCACACAGTCAAGCTGGGACAGGCTATATAAGGGTACACAGTCAAGACAGGGCAACGCCGAACACAGGGCTGAATAGCTGCGCTGGTATGTGTGCATTATGAAATGACGGAAATCAGAAAATTTGAATTCGAATGGAATTCAGATTTTTTTTCTGCCTGGGCGTGTCTTAATCTACCTTGGTCGGGCTCGATCCTGTGTATGTGAAATACTGCAGTCAGAGCAATGGAAAGGACGATGCACATGCAACACAAGACATTATTCAAGTGTTATTACATACATTTGGGAAAGATATATCTGTGGCCCTTCTAGATAGTATGGTGGGCTGCCATAAATCAATTAATGTCTGGAAAACATTATGTATGCCTATGTGCAGCTTGAAATGTGCAACATGGAAGATATATTATTTGTGAAGCATAGTGTTCATCTAGATCTATACATTTAGCGTATCAGTGTACTATTATACATAGAGCAACGTTAAATCTGCAATATGGAATATTAAAGATCCAGTACCATGATGTTTTAATTAAGTCTTAAAGAGGTTTCAGCTTCAGTTGTATAATTTTATTTTGATATAAGTGTCACCCTCTTTGAGTACAGCCACAGTACAGACTGTGGGGGTGTGGCCTTCTGTTCACTAGACACTGTAGATGCTTGACTGTTAAGGACTCAGTGTGCACTGCCTGAGCACCATGATATGTACACGTACTGTATATGTGACTGATGGGCCGATCAGAGTAACCTGTGTGTATTATGCAATACTTCAAAGGAAGATTGTATATCTGAAATGACTTGATTGTGTTGATATACAGGTCAATAGATATTAAAGGGCCATTAGTCTGCCATGGTTCCCACCTGGCTACTCCCTCTCTCTCTCTCTCTCTCTCTCTCTCTCTCTCTCTCTCTCTCTCTCTCTCTCTCTCTCTCTCTCTCTCTCTCTCTCTCTCTCTCTCTCTCTCTCTCTCTCTCTCTCTCTCTCTCTCTCTCTCTCTCTCTCTCTCTCTCTCTCTATCTCTCTCTCTCTCTCTCCCTCTCTCTCTCTATATCTTGTTAAGTGGAGAGTGCAGGTATGCTGTCAGCGGAGCAGCTGATTGACGTCTGTGGGCCAATTACGTCAGTGATATAACCCCGCCCCAGATGGCATGAGGCTGCCTGATTGTAACTTCGTATTTCCCAGTTAGCCGTGTTATTCTGATCTCTCGTATTGTTCTCTAGTCCATTGTTCTTCGACCGTGTCTAACCCTTGTTATCACCCTTCCCCGCAGTCCTTACTGGCTCTTCACCCTGATCTCTGGCTCTCAACAAGACGTGTTCTGGTCCCTGCGTGCCTGACTACTCTCCTTGCCTTTTCCCGGAACGTATGAAGACCTGTACCCATCTTGACCCCTGTCTGGCTGACTATTCTCAGACTATTCTGGCTGAGAGCACCACAATCCGTCGTGGCTTTTAAAAGGGGCCTAAAAACATTTCTTTTTAACAAGGCTTTTGCCTGAATCTTTATTTTACTTTTATTTGTTACTTCTATTCATTTTATTATTATTTTATTTTATTTTACTTTTATGTTCTTCCATTTCATTGGTTGTTTTATTCATTTTAATTGTTTTTATTCATTTTAATTGTTTTGTTCATTTAACTTTTTGTCTATATCTCCTGTAGCACTCTGAGATTCTCGCGAATATAAAGTGCGGTACAAATGTAATCTATTATTATTATTATTATTATTACGTACCCGTGTATCGACCCCTCCATGTCTGACTCTGCTGTCCCACGCACGCCCGTGGACTGTACGAGTTCTCCCCCCATGTATCGACCCCTGCCGGAATACCTGACCATTCTATTATTATTAAATATACCCAAACTGGGTTTGAACAAGACCTGTCTATCATTGCTCTGTACCTGCATATTGGGTTCAATACCCCAAGACGTTACATAGTCCTAATTTTCACAACAACAACAACAACACCAACTAGTTGTTGGGTCATTTTACGTCAACATACCGCCTGTTAAGAAATGCAACACAATTGAAAACCACTATTTTCATTGTAGTGAGTCGAGATATGAAAGACGCATGTATGACTCATAGTCATTCAAATTTCTATTGTGTACAGTATGCTATATCACTGAAAGGTAGGATTACGATATCAAGCTGAGAAGTGGGGTCCTGGCTGTGTGTTAAGCAAACAGCTATACCCAGCACCTTCTGAGTGAGAGGGATATGGGGATTTCCAAGCCATAAATGCAGCATATAACGTTCTGTAAAAGTGCAATCCCTAAGCCAACATAATGCCAGAGTGCTTTATAGGCGGCAAGAAAGGAAACTGGTTAGCCAACAATTCAGCTGTAACCCTGACACAAGGACCAGTATGAAATGACAATGAGAGAGAGAGGCAGAGAACAGATATGATATAGAGATACTTATACACTGTTGTATACCACTATTGAGTGTTGTCATGTACATGGCCGCCTAGGTATAGTTGAAAGTGGGGGTGAAATTTTATTAAAAAAAATATTTTTTATCATTTAAAAAAAAAAAACACATTGCGACAGGCAAGTGGTGGTTCGGAGGGGGTCGACCCCCTCCACGGCATTTTTTTTTTACTTTAATGAACCTGTATGTGCAATTTCCTGCAATATAGAGCCTTCAATATTGACCAATAAAGCTGCTCTTTTCACTATAAAACTCAGTTTATATTGCAGTATGATAGCCAATTACTATAATAATAATATATTAATATATATATATATACTGTATATATACTGTATATTGATTTTTCGCTCATTTATTTTTATTAAATCAATCTCCTTTCAAATAGGCCAAGTTTTTAATAAGAAAGAGAAAAAAGATATATTTCCATTACCTGTAACTCTTGTGTCTCTTTCTCTCCTTCTATGCCTCCTCCCTGAGTCTGCAGTGCACAGTCATGACATCGATCTCCAAAAAAAAAAGTTAAAAGAAAAAAAAAAAAGTAAAAAAAAAAAAAAATTTGAGGCCCCTCGTCACCAGAGGCCCACGGGCCGCGGCCGTCGCTAATCCGGCCCTGCTCGTCTGCCATATAGATAGCGAACGTTAACATTTGCAAACAAAGTCAACGTCATCCAGCTGACACCACATATCTAGATAATATGACAACGTTAGCTAGCGGCTAGCACTAAAGCTAACGCCAACCAGAGGGAAACGTTGTTATTATTATTATTATTAGAGGATTTACGGTATGACCAGATGGCATTTCGGGACGTGAAACACTTTTATTGTATTGCGTGGTAGAAGTTCTACCACTCAATAGTAAAGACATGTCTAACATAATCTTTTGTTTGAACAACTTACTGGAAAATCCTGCCTGCCACCAATGACACACACGGTGGCCTTTGATATTTACACTCAGCCTACCTGCAGCGCCGTGCACCACTGTCTGCTGGGGGTGGGAGGCACTGGATCAAACCATATGGAGGGGCAGGGGGGGGGGTCACAATCTTTGGAAACTTAAAAACTTGCTATTAAGTGTCATTGCGTATTATTAATTTGATTGAAATTACGTAGTTATGGTTAGATTTATATATTGGGGGGGGATATATCATATTTTTCATATGATCAAAAAGTGGGGGAGCAAAAACATAAGTTTGCTCACCCAAGTTTAATAGTGGGGGAGCAGCTGCTTCGACTGCTACATTACGTAGGCGCCAGTCGCCCATGTACACGGTTTCAAACATGTTGTCATGGTCACATGGGAGGCTGTTGTTAGTATCGGTGCATTAGCAAGAATCAACTCAAATATTTACCATTAGCCACGATGACCAAGGCGAAACATAGCTTCAAATTGATCAGGTGAAAACTCATACAAGGCTTATGCTAATGTTACGACATTAGCAAATCAATCGGTGTCGTCGTCAAAACTGTTCCCGTTTCAACCGATGGAAAAATATCAGTGATGCACCGCACGTCTGAATTCAACAGTGATTGGTCTGCATGCATATCGATCTATGTCATTGTCAGGCTGTTGCTATGACGCTTTGGGCATGCACTCCCGTATTTGACATACAGATGGAGCCCTTCGTTTTCCTAACCATTTTGCCGCAACGAGCGCACGGTGGTCTCACGTCATTGGAATTCATTAGGAAACCACGCTGCTGTTCTGTTTTATGCCGCCAGGAGGCGCAAAGTTGACTTCCTCATTCATCACTGTGCCTTTGTGTTGATAACAGGCGAGCCACTGTCAACGTTGGGACGGCGCGAGACTGAGAGAGACTTGTTTATTGTGAATTGAAAATTGAAAATATGCCGGTAAAGTGGGGAGGGAGACTTGTTTATTCAAGTAAGCTATAATACAGTTTATAATAATGCCACCAGGCATATTGTCTCCGTGAAATTGCATTTCTCCGTCGCGCAAAAACTGTTTTCTTTTACTTTGAAAAATTGTCACTTCCGCCTCTGTACTCTGTATGAATCTCACTTTCAGTACTCAGCTATGAATGAAAATACGTTGCTAAGCTAGCAAACATATTTGCATGCCTTATTCATTTCAGTAACGTTATGTTTTCAAATAATTAAGGACATGTCAACAACAGGGTGGATCTGGAATGCAACTATGTCTCGATTATGCATTGAAACTCGAAAGACAGTAAATAAACTAACTAATAAAATGTTCAAAACTATGTTCCAACTTGTGTATTGTTTTCATAAAAGTTTACTAAGATTGTCACTGTATGTCACTAGATTGTTAACATGATATTAACGTTAGATCTATCCGACCAATCAATCAATGTCAGACTATAAAATTGAGTACAATAGGCTCTGAAGGGTCTATCAGTGATATTGTGACCCACTCTTCATTATGCTCCCCTGCATTCAAGAGCTAAAGATAAGTCTGAGATACCCTCAAAAAGACTGTGCAGGTGAATAAAGTAGAAGCACTTCTTAGGCCCCGTTTAGACGAGCGTTTTGTGAACAGAAACCGCAAAAGTCATCTTGCGGTTTCACTTTTAATTTTACGTTTAGACGAGCGTTTTGGAGTGGAATTCTCCGTGCAGACGACGCTGTAACGACGGAGACCCGCTGTCACACGATTGGCGCATATGTCACATGACGTGCTGTGAAGACCCGCCCTACTCTGCCTCTGATTCGCAGACTGTGGATGGGGAATGTGATTGCACCAAAGCAGAGTCACTCACAGACAGTGGGTCCACTCACGCCGCGGGACAGATTCTTGTGTATTTAACCCTTTCACTGCCACACGACAGCCGGTTGTGTGATAGTAAAGGGGTAACCTTCTGTCGTGTGGCAGTGAAAGGGTTAAAAGTACTGCCAATGTAGCCTTCAGGTGATCTCCGTTGATATAAGTCAGACATACTTGCTTTGTTTACGTCTCGGCTACTGGCGCATACCTGCTACCTGTGACGTAAGCAGTACGCACGACCAGAGCCGTGACAAACCTTTCGTCATCGTTTTATCAGATTTATACGTTTTAACAGTTTAGACGAGAGCGCAAAGCTTTTGCGTTTCTAGGAATTCCACCCTGGAAGGTAGTCTCACTTTTTTGCGGTTTCACCCCGTAAAAACGCCGTTTCCGTATAAACGAAAGGCACATCCGAAAAAATATTTTTGCGGATTCACCTGCTAGCGTTTCCGTCTAAACGGGGCCTTAGTGTAAATGGAGAAAAACCATCAGGATTAGATAACCTAGATGGGAAACTCTGGTATGGTTTCTGGCTCTATTGCACTACCCATATGTCATATTTTCTATCTCAGTTTACTGAAAGGTGATGTCCATTGGCATGGAAAGCTGCACAAGTTATTCCACTACCCAAAAACAAGAGGGACATGTTTTCAGGTGCTAATAGCCATCATATCAGCATTCTTCCAGTGCTTAGCAAACAGAATTGTGTTTGACCGTTTCATATTTTTTTCCATCTTGCTTCAATTCCTCTACAGCAGGGGTGGGCAATTATTTTTCCCGGGGGGCCGAATGAGCAACTGAAAATATGTTGGGGGGCCGGGCCAAAATTCCAAACTCAATTATGCATAATATAAATTTTATTTCTATATAAAAAGTAGTAAATGGCATTGTTTTGACCCCTGGTAAGAGTGTATGTTATTATTTGGCAATTAAAAGGTGAGGTTAGCTTTCAAAAATATAATTTATTCAAATAGAATTTATTTCCAAAATGATAAACAAAATGTGAAACATTAATAACAAAGGGCATTTTGAGTTTCATATACTATTGAAACAAGGATTTTCTTAGCTTTCTAAAGACATCACATCATCTTATAGCAAAAATAAACAAGACATGTCACTGAACTGTGTAAAGAAAAGTGTCCCAGTTTTGTAGCCTTTTTTACTTTACATGCCTATATTAAACATTTAATGTTTTCAGAACTGTGCAAAAAAAAGAAAAAAAAAAGATCAAGTGTCCCATTTCACTTGTTATATTTCCACATTTTAGTGTTCTTCAGTTCTTTTTTTTCATTCAGTGTGAGAAATCCAGTCTCTGTTGAGCTTTAACAAGTCCATCAAAGTCAGGTTGCATGTCTGAGGTGGAGATGCGAAGCACAGCTGCCAGATGTTCATCAGTGAGAGAGGATCTGTACCTAGACTTGGTAAACGTCATGACTGAGAATGTCTGTTCACATATGTAGGTGGATCCAAAGAGAACCAACATCGTCTGAGCATGTCTCCTAAGCGTATACTGTGCGTGTGAACGTTGACATGAAAAAAAAAAAGTAAAAAAAAAAAAAATTAAATAAAAATATTTTTTTTTATTTTTTTTTTATTTTTTTTTATTATCATGTAATCTTTCGCGGGCCGGTCAGAATCATCCCGCGGGCCGTACAATGCCCAGGTCTGCTCTACAGAGATCAAATGCAATGAAAATAACTGCTATGTATAGGGCCATCTCACAGTGGAATAGGTTGCCATAATAGTAATCGTAATTATGCAATTACTCAAGCAACACGCAAAGAAAGCTTTAAAAAACAAGTAAAGAGGTTACTTTTGGGTACATGCTTGACATACTGAATAACATTTTATAGAATAGAATAGAATAGAAATACTTTTATTATCCAGAGGGAAATTTGACACTGCAAATTGCTCAACATTTAAACATTTAGACAGAACAGGTCACAAATAAGAATAACAAAACAAATCAAATTGCCTAAGATAAGAGTAGAATAAAATAGAATAAAAATGGAATAAAATATACAGTAAATAAATACAGTAAAAAATACTGAGGTCTACAGTAGGTGTAATATTGCACAGTGCTGTTTCAAAAGTAAGAGTCCAGGAAGATGGTAACTGTCACTCTGTGCTCAGTGATGCAGTGAGGCACAGTGATGCATTGTATAGTCTGATGGCTGTTGGGATGATTATTATTATACATTTTGTAATATTTTGATATAATGCTAATGTATGAGTTGGGTTGGGTGTGGGGGAGGGGGTTGTTTGATTATGTTATGTATAGTGTTTCATGTGTTTTTTATTGTTGATTTTATTTTTTATTATGTTTGTTTGTATATATTGTTTTCTGTGGACCCCAGGCAGAGTATCTGTTGTCATTTGTAACAGCTAATGGGGATCCACATATACTTAAACCTCCAACAATGATGTGGAATCACAACTGATTTCAGTAGAGCGACCATTCTCTAAACTGAAGCTGTTCCCTGTGTGTTTTTATCATAGAGGTGTTTATCCTACAGTATTAGCATTTACATGCTGTGTGTGTGTGTGTGGGGGGGGGGGGGTTGTGCATTCCAAATGTCACACCTACAGTAGTCACTCTCTACCCCCCTCTCCTAGTACAGGGGTGTTAGGCCATGGTTAGACTAGTGTATTCCTGGCGTTTTTTTATACGTTTTTGACGACGTTTGATGTCCCTATTACACAGAAATGCGTTTTTTGGCGTTTTTTTGTGGATACGGCTGAAACGCAAAATTGTGTTTGCGTTTGGAGATACGCAAAAAAAACGAATCGACAACAGCGTGTAGTCAGCACGCTAGCCGTTGTTGCGAAAACGCCCATGCGCAGTAGATACCATCTGCGTGCCCTTCCGGTGACAACAGTGTGTGTGTGTGTTTGGGACATAGCTCCGTGTCCCAAATAGCTTCAGCTACCATGTGTTGTCAAGTTATTGTTATAAGGACCCCAGTCCAAGCTACAACAGTCTGCATTCCCTTAACAATTGTTTGTATTGAGCCGTATTGTATTGTACCCATATGCAATATGTTAAATAAAGTTTACATCCATTCATTCTGCTAGCATTACCGATTGCATGAGCAGCTGGCTAACGTGAGCTATCAGGATTCAGACCCTGTTAGCTCAGAGCTCCTCTTTCAACTTAACAAGCATTAAACAAAATGGCCCAGTCATCTACAGTATTCACCTTTGTTTAATACACACAGCGTTGTCTCTAATGTTATCTAACTACTGATAGCTCGCGATATCATCAGTTTTGGTGCTGGCTAAGTAGCGTGAGCTAACGTTAGCTTCTAGCCACAATGCTATATTGTTATAATGGCATACTCCATTGACGTTAGCATGCAGCTAACAATGCTACCGATCGTTTTTTAGACTAAACTATCCGCTCTTGGTGGTCACTTGTGTCTATGTTAGTTTTGTTTCATCAACAAATGACAGGCAGAACACACAGTGAATGTATCCGTTTTGTTTATTGCACTTTTATTAGGCTTTGCTGAAAAATAATTGCTGCATTGAGTAAATAGGCAAGATGGTGACGCGGCATAGGCGCCTGCCTTATTGATATTTTCTTTGTTGGAGCTTCCAGGAAGTGTATTGGCACATTCGTTCTGATTGGTTGAAATTGCCTTCATGTTTGCCACCTACTGCCACCTACTGCTTTGGCAGTGTACTACATCAGTGTGCTCGGGTGACAAAAACGAAAAAAAAACGAAAGTGTGACTCGAGGCGCATGACGTCACGGCGATACGCATATGAAAACAATACGAAGATGATACGAAAGGTGTAACCGCCGCCTTAGAGGGAGGGTGAAAAGCCTGCAGGCCCAGGCTTCCAGTGATACGGCTGAGATCAGTTATGCGAGTTCCTGAATAAATAGTGATAAATACTTTGGTGGTCTGTATACTGTAATTATAAGCAGGGACAGCTGGGCGTTAAGTTCAATAGCGAGATATTAAAATTATGTGAAATACCCCAGGTCAATGTCACTAGATATTCATGATGTGGATATATTGTCTCTGTTGTATAGTGCAGGTCCACAAGAATGTATTGCTTGATTGATTGAAAACTGTAATAACAGATTGCAGAATGGGTACATTACAGTACAGCTCAATACATTTTTTAATTAATCAGGAAATGACAGTCTGAGTGCCATGTCATCAGAGTCAACAGCAGTGGCACAGGGGTTGAGGTTTTACCACTTTTTTTTTTTTTTACCACTACAACTTATTATAGTTAACTTCGCATGTAAATAACCATCATTTGAGGATTATTTTCTACTCTAAAAATCTATAGAATGAAAGTAACTAGTTATTGTGACTGATGGCAAAAATAGCTCATATACTGTATATGCATATATCCATGAAGAGTTTGATCTGTAGATGGAAAATATGATTTTTGTATTGTCTATTTTAACGTGAACAAACATGTTACAGCCACAAAATATAGCAACAACTATTTAAAACACTTTGGATCAGTGGCAGTGAATGGGAATAATTACATTAAATGGTCGAGAGACCGATATACTCGGTTAAGATCATTTTTAAGATAAAGTAATTTGATCTATTTCCACTTCATATCAAGTTTCTTTAATAGTTGTCATACAGAAGTACAGAATACTTTTATACAAAATGCTTCTTACTGTTACGCTCCAGAGACTGTACAAGACAAGATAAGTATGAAATAAAATAACATAGTATAGCATGTAAATTAGAAGTAAAAAATGAGGTCACAGTGTTCAGTATAGACATATGTACAATGTTCGATGCATAATAGACGTAACTGAGTTACCATATAACAATATACTATGCAGTGTACTAATATACAATACTATATAGTGCAAAGCAGAAATGGGATGAGGTACAATTTAGGTACAATTTACAGTAGGTGTACGAGTTGTAGTGCAAATCCTTTATCAATAAATATAAAGTGTGTTTGTGTGATCTAAAGTGTGGAGAGTGGGTGCTGCAGTGTGTTGTTTGTTTAAGTGAGTGTGTGCGTGTGGGTGTGTGTGCTATGTGCAATTGATGGTTGTTGAGCTTGAATTGATATGAGCTTGGTAAAGTATATTATATTATGATGTTATCTTGCTTCTCATTATGTTTTCAATCTTTCTTCAGTCGTTTTCAATAAATACCTAAATACAAACTTGTTTTGATGTTATGTTGATGATTAATCAATAAATGTTGTTACAAAACTAAATGCAACACCTTCTCAATGTTGTAAAAGTATACTGTATAATGTAATTTTATACTTTTGTCACATAAATATAACTCCATATTTGAATAATGCAACGCTTAACCATTCACATGATGCATAGGGATTTTGAATTTATAAACACTGGATTTTACTCATTACTAGTAGGGCATGACATGTTTGTCTCTCAATTGAGTTAAGTGTAGTCAGAGAAAGCTCATTGCTAGCATTCAAATGTCAGAGCATGCTTCTCTGTTCTGGTTAAATGAATGAAGTCAAGATTGTCCATAAAAGCCATTTATCCGTGCCAATTCTGCCAAAATCCAGCAGATGAATAGGAGATGGTTTGCTACAGCACAGCAGGAAGAAACGATGACTCAGAGGTATGTCCTCGCTTGGACAGTTTGGACAGAGCAGCTGCGATAGCCTATGCAATTTACTTCCTCGTTCCTGAGCTGGAGGAATGCTATTGGGAGAAATCAAGTCACTTAACGTTGTAACGCGTTTTGATTGGTAACGTGGAATTGCAGTGGTCGGTCAAGTTGAAGACTTGAACAAGTGAAGCACAGAGGCGGAAGTGGCCAAGAATTTCATAATAAAAGCAGCGGGTTAAAAAAAATAAAACACGCTTGCGCCCAAAGGACATTTTATAAAACGAGGCATACAATACTATACATACAATACAATACTATGTATTTTAGCCAAAACACATGGTCAGAACACAATATTGCAGTGCATTTTGTCCATTCGCTCTCTGCCTCTCTCTCCCTTTGTCGAGCGCAGAGCTTTTCCTGAGGTAGTGAGCTGAGTTGAAGACATTGGTGGAGGTGTTTCCTGTTTCAGAATACGAATTTCATAATAAAAGCGGCCGCTTAAAGACAAAATATGAGAGCTTGTGCCGTTTCAACGTTGACAGTTATCAATCGCTTGCGCCCAAATTACATTTTATAAAATGAGGCATACAATACTATGTATTTTAGCCAAAACACGTGGTCAGAACACAACATTGCAGTGCATTTTGTCCATTCTCTCTCATTCTCTCTCTGCCTCTCTCTCCCTTTGTCGAGCGCGGAGCTCCTCCTGAATGCACAGAGAGCAGGCACGTCGGGCACGTTGTCACCAGCTGTATTCGAGCGCCCCTGCTGGTCATTGTTACCATTAATACGGTGCCCAAAACGGTGCCCAAACGTTGGTCCAACGACAATTCATGGCTGCATCTGTAATCCTAATACCTTCCATACATTTTCTATGTGTTCATTGACAGATCAGTTTAGTGACAGCCTATTTGTTTGACGTGGTCATTAGCACCCATTGTACTTTGTCTGTTGAGAACATGTTGTCGTCTGACATCAAGGGTCGCCCATGAAAGCTGTAACATCTGTACCAGTGGATGTTAAAAGGTTAAGCAAGTTTTTGAAACTAGCAAGTTTTGTATCTAGCCAGGCTAATGTCAAGTCCTCCACTGTTGAGTGTATTTGCATTGAAAACCAACAAAACAATTGACAAATTAGGTTTTATTTAAAATATATGGCTGCACTGGCAGGCGAGTGGAGTAAATGGTGAGTTGTTATGCACAGATTTCAGCACCACACAGCAGCCAATTGAAAGTGGACAGCTCCCCTAACCCTACACGCACACACACGCGCACACACACACTATCTTAGCTGTCCATCGTGTTCGATGATGACGCTTGCTCCAGGGATGGGGGGGGGTTTGAGTCCGATCCTTGAGTCACACACCCGTCCACAGATGGCGCAAGGGAAGCCAGATACCTGGGGGATGCCAGCCGCCCGCTGGTGTCGTTGCGTGCACCCTCTCAGATCTTCGGTCTTGATTCGTTTGGTGTATTTGGGAAACTGCAGTGGCACAAGTGACTTGCCAGGCTGATCTGTCAAGTGCCAGAGTTTCAAGCTGCGTGATGTTTGCACACTTTAGGAGGTCCCTGGTGTAGTCCTTAAAGCGTCTCTTTTGGCCTCCAGCAGCCCGCTTTGCTCCTCTCAGTTGGCCATAGAGGACTTGGCGGGGCAGGCGATGGTCAGGCATACGTATGGTGTGCCCTATCCAGCGAAGATGTTTTTTGACCACAGCTGCAGCCATATAGATTGAGTTGGTGTTGTTGAGGATGTCTGTGTGGGGGACTCGATCTTCCCAGGTGAGGCCGAGGATCCTTTGTAGGCAACAGATGTGAAAGGCCTCCAGGTTGGTGATGTGCCGGCGGTCCAGGATTCTGCTCCATAGAGCAGAGTGGAGAGACATACTGCGTTGTAAACGGCAACCTTGGGGCTGATCATCAGGTTTCGGTTTTCAAAAACCCTGCTGCGTAGGCGTCCAAAGGATGATGCCGCTTTTTTTCACACACACACACACACACACACGCACGCACGCACGCACGCACGCACGCACGCACGCACGCACGCACGCACGCACACACACACACACACACACACACACACACACACACACACACACACACACACACACACACACACACACACACACACACACACACACACACACACACACACACACACACACACGCACGCACGCACGCACGCACGCACACACACGCGCGCACACATGCACACATGCACACACGCACACATGCACACACACACACACACACACATGCACACACACACACACATGCACACATGCACACACACATACTGTACACACAAAGCAAAGCACACTCAGGCAGCTGCAGAAGGAGAGAAGCAGACGAAGAAGCAGCTGATGTTGACTTGGGTAACGACGTGTGTCTGACCTCCCAGTGGTTATGGCTCCACAGTCGTTTCTGCTGCAGGTCTCTTCACACTTTGTCCAAAAAGGTTTTGATATTTTTGACATCTTGTCATCGCCGCCCTTTCTTTTCAACATATAAATTAACTAGCTACCATGTGGTGTGACTACCTACAGTGGCCCTGAAAGGCAAAACAAACTCCTTACTTCACTAGTGTGCTCTTATGGTGGGATTCAAATATATATATATCTTTTTTTTATGAGTAAATTAAGCATATGTATACATTGGTTTATATAATAAAAATGAATCATATTTATATGTCACTACGTCCTACAACTGGCGGGCCACCCCACCAATAATAAGGTACTACAGTCTATCCTACAGTCACCAGACAAGCCTCTGGATATGCATCTCTCCCCTAGCAACAACAACAACAACAACAACAACAACAACAACAACAACAACAACAACAACAACAACAACAACAACAACAACAACAATTCATTGACGCTATCAATAGCCCCAGTCAGCGCGGCGGCTGAATGAATGAATGAATGAATGAAAACTTTATTTAACAGATTGCAGAATGGGTACAATACAGTACGGCTCAATACACACAATTGTTAAGGGGATGCAGACCAGAGAAAGACGTTTGTCTTGTTTACATCAGGGTCCCCCGGCCTCACCATACGAGAAATATTCAGTTTCAATCTGTTTGCGCATTTAGTATACAGTCACAGTGTTTGACTTACGTAATGATCCATTTTGATGTAAAACGCAGAAGAATAATCCTCACAAAGTCACAATGTTATCCAATATCCAGCCTGAAACTTTTCTTCAAACGAGGCATTCGAAAAAGCCGCCTCCCCTTTTCCAAGAATTCCAACATGTCGTATACGTCATGCTGAGGGACCGTGGGGCACTGGATCAAACCATTAAATGTGGGGGGTCACACAATCTTTGGTAACTTAAAAACTTGCTATTAAGTGTCATTGCGTATTATTAATTTGATTGAAATTACGTAGTTATTGTTAGATTTATATATTCATATGATAAAAAAGTGGGGGAGCACAAGCACAAGTTTGCCCCCCAAGCCTCAATAGTGGTGGGGTACCTGCTTCGACTGCTCCATTATGTAGGCGCCTATGTATATATATATGTCCAAACCTGGCAGAAGGTACAGCTTAAAGGGTATATGGTTAGGTCCAAACCTGGCAGAAGGTACAGCTTAACACTTTGACTGCCTAAAAACGCTTTACAGCGTCATTGCTGGCCATGCTAAAGTTGCCGGGGGACGCTGTACAGCGTCCTTATATCAATATTTCAAAAATCTGGAATCGGATTCATATTCCCCCTCCGCTGGCCTGAGATTCACCAGCAGGACCCACTGAGCTCTCTGGCGGTTCAGGAGCGCCATCTGGTGGCCGATCGGCGCAAGCGCTTAACAGGAAGCGCAGTAGAGGTTGTGCTAGATGTCCGTATTGCTTCCGGCCACTCGGGATAGGTTCCGGCACTCTAGCTCGTCACTCTACATAGCGATCGATTGCCAATAACTCGATAAACAACATGATTTGGACGTATATACCATTATACAAGCTGGAGATGGACCGGGTAATAATATATCCCATAATGATAAAATTTCTACTCGACGATGATCGCCCAACGCCGCGCGGAGACTGGGGTGAGTTTCAGCGTGTAACGTTACCATCTTCGATACTAACTGCTTTTATCAACATTTGACCCACATTAGATGATTGGTATAACGCTGCCCACGGAATTATAAACGCCCCCTCGCCCATCCGGTCAACATCAGATGACGTGTAGTAACTTCTAGAAGTACGTCTAGTTGGAATTTTTTATATCGCGCTGATTGCCATCAAACTGTATTTCATCATCAATATAATGCATTTGGGGCTATATATCACGTTCTGGAGAAAGTTGCAGAAAGAGATGAAAACATACTTATACATTAGACCATACTTTACTATGAATATGTGAATGAAAAAGTTTAACGTTGCTACACAATGAACAATACATATAGGACTTTGAATGGGCCCTAATAATGGCAATGTAGCAATAGAATTTAAAAAGTTATAGCCCTGCAAAGAAGGGGACTTTCTCCATAGACAAATAGCGCTGGCAATCTATGGTATATCATTAATTTAACCCAAGGCAACCGGGTATATGGTTATGTCCAAACCTAACAGAAGCCTGAGATAGCTATGTTTTTATACAATAATAAATTAGAACAGTATTTATCAACAACATACATAAAAAATTAAAAAGTCAGACCAATACCCAAAAACAAGTTAAAGATTCATGCTGACCAGACCCACGCCCATCATATTTGCGCATCAATATCAAGCTTTAAAGAGCACCTGAGCCCCTCACAGCGTGAAGCGATCGCTATTGCTAAGGAGTTATTTCAACCTGAAAACAAGCACAGCAATTCCTGTACTGGTTTCTATGATGCGTTTGTCATTCTTCTACAGTCAGGAAGAGATGTTACCTAATAAAGAAGATGTCTAGAGCGAGGGTGTCAAACTCAAAGACCACGGGCCAAATAATGCCTGCCTGCCGTTTTCAGCTGGCCCCAAAACCCAAGAATTATTCACCTCTGGCCCGCTGCCTCTCCTCTCAACTGGCCTGATGTGATGCAAATCAAACACATTCCTGTCTCACGTCTCACAACCCTGCTTTCGTGGATCATTGGAGGGGTATTTAGCCTTCAGTTGTACCTCACGTTTTCAGTGTCAGTCATCCGTTATCACTGGACTCGGGACGTGGTATCAGTCTTGTGTATCAGTGAATTATTTGATTTGACTAGATTTGTATTTGTCTCGAACATAGACGCATAAAACAAGTTTAAAAAACAAAAAGATTCCTTACAATATTTTACATTATAATTTAATACAAATAAATTAATATAACAAATCATGAGAAATAAAATTAAAGTACAGTGTTTTATATATCCAATTATCCAAATGAGAAAATGTATTATTATTATTATTATTATTATTATTATTATTATTATTATTATTATTATTATTATTATTATTATTATTATTATTATTATTATTATTATTATTATCATCATCATCATCATCATCATCATCATCATCATCATCATCATCATCATCATCATCATCATCATCATCATCATCATCATCATCATCATCATCATCATCATCATCATCATCATCATCATCATCATCATCATCATCATCATTATTATTATTATTATTATTATTATTATTATTATTATTATTATTATTATTATTATTATTATTATTATTATTATTATTATTATTATTATTATTATTATTATTATTATTATTATTATTATTATTATTATTATTATTATTATTATTATTATTATTATTATTATTATTATTATTATTATTATTATTATTATTATTATATTATTATTATTATTAAATAATTGGTTTTGCACAAGATAAGTGGAAGCTGTGTTTGTGTTCTTCATGTCCAGAAGCAGTTTAACCTAGAATCTTACAAACTCTTGTAGGTGAATAATTCATTGAAACCTAATTATGTAATAAAAATCTGCAGATTTTTTCTATAGTAAGCCAATATCCATAAATGTCGCTTCCTTACCCACCTTTTAAACTAATTGCATTCCTTGTATTCATTGAGGCACCATGGGAATGAACAGAAGTGCACGTGTGACAACATATTGAGCTTGTACGCACAAATTGATTAGATAAACAAAATGACCAATTAAGCCAGTGACCCCAGGAAAATGCACCGGCCCGCAAATTAATCTGTATTTCTTATTTTGAGCCCCTTGGTAATTGAGTTTGACACCCCTGGTCTAGAGGGAATTTAGCCGACCACCGTGATTTAGAAAACACCAGAACTGACTAATTGATGCTGTCTTGAATCATCAAAATAACTTAAATAGGGGATAGGGGAGCCTCTGCCCTACATTACTCATGGTTGCTTGAGGCCAGGCCTGGACTGGTCATCTGGCATACCGGGCATTTGAACGGTGGGCAGACGCATATTTGGGCCGTTATGATTTGATAAAAAAAAAATGATAAAAAAATGTCTTTAAATTTTTTTTATCACCTTTTTTTATTATTATTTTTTACATGAAAACAAGACAACACAATACAGTAACCATAATAATAATAATAATAATAATAATAATAATAATAATAATAATAATAATAATAATAATAATAATAATAATAATAATAATAATAATAATAATAATAATAATAATAATAATAATAATAATAATAATAATAATAATAATAATAATAATAATAATAATAATAATAATAATAATAATAATAATAATAATAATAATAATAATAATAATAATAATAATAATAATAATAATAATAATAATAATAATAATAATAATAATAATAATAAACAGAACTTCACAGGGAGATAACAGCAACAATAATAATAACAATAGAAATAACGAAAATTATAAAAACAGAGTTTTTTTTTTTACTTTCTTTTTTTTATTTGGTCAACGACCGGCCCACTACTAGGCTGGGACAGCGGCCCATTGGTACTGACTGACACTGGGCTGGCCCAATCACATATCTCACTAAGCACCCCCCCGCCAGTCGTGCAGGTACATGACTGAGAGGGGGCTGTGGTACATGACTGAGATGGGGCTGTGGTACATGACTGAGAGGGGGCTGTGGTACATGACTGAGAGGGGGGCTGGTACATGACTGAGATGGGGCTGTGGTACATGACTGAGAGGGGGCTGTGGTACATGACTGAGATGGGGCTGTGGTACATGACTGAGATGGGGCTGTGGTACATGACTGAGATGGGGCTGTGGTACATGCCTGAGAGGGGGCTGTGGTACATGACTGAGAGGGGGCTGGTACATGACTGATAGGGGGCTGTGGTACATGACTGAGATGGGGCTGGCTGGTACATGACTGAGTGGGGGCTGGCTGGTACATGATGGAGAGGGGTCTGGCTGGTACATGACTGAGAGGGGGCTGGCACATGACCGAGAGGGGGCTGGTACCATGTATTGTGGATCATTATAGGTCAAACCATTAAAAAGTTAATTTCCACAGCAGCCATTTTGGATTTTGGTCTCTCACAAATGTCCCCCGCCTTTTATACACCCCGGCTAAATTTGTTTATTAACCCTCCTAGATGACAAATACATTGATAAACGAAGTGCCACAGATGATCCAACTACTAGGTCCATATCGTATCATCATAATATTATTTTTTAAATCATTAGGATAAGGGTTCCCTTGATAAAGATGCATGAAAAGGCTGTATAATATACAACACCTGTAGCTCAACTGCAAAAACTGCTTATTTGATTTGATTAGATTTGTATTTGGAAATTAAAAACACATCATAAAAACAAATTATCTTGACCAATTTGTATTCCTGAGGATATCACCTAAAAACATTCATTAAAACACTTATTTCCAAGGTGGTCCTCGATGGAAGACATAAAAACACAGCACATATAGCCTACTCAACTGCAAATGTTTGCTTAACTGCAAAAATGTATGCCTATTTATGTATTAGCCTACAGGGAAAAACACATTCACAACAGGCAGCAAAGTTGATTTTCAGCCAAATATGGTAATAAGGTAACTATTAGGATATATATGGTATGGATTATTACTCTTATAACTTATTACTATCTGTGGTAGCTCTAGTCTCCACCTACACAAATTGTTTTTGTGCTGTCCATTGATCATGCACCTGCACATGGTAGGCACATTAACTGTAGGTCAAACTCCCCAAACAAACAAGCACACCATTGATTTAATTGCCATATAAATCACATACAAAGATCTAACTATTACTCCTCTCTGAACATGAATATAAAACAAAAAGGTGATCTATTAACTGTGTAAACCTTATGCAATATTCATCATTGATATTTGAATACTTGAAATCTGTATGAACTGAGTAGTTAGTATCAAATGAAATAAGATGGAACAGCTCCATGCATTCATTGAATAAACAACTATTTGCTCATTACCAGTATTGCTCTGATTGGCCACTAAGCCCACGTGACCGCCCCCCTTATCGCCCGCTGCTGCGCTGTGAAGCGGAAGAGCCAGAGAGGCGACGCAAGGCGGTGGTTTCAGCAGCAGCGGCCGTCTTCTTCCGAGGCGGCTCGTTCTTATTAATCCCTAATGTCATGTATGTTGTGAATGTCATAAATGTCAATATGAATTGAAAATGGGGGACCCTGATGTAAACAAGACAAACGTCTTTCTCTGGTCTGCATCCCCTTAACAATTGTGTGTATTGCGCCGTACTGTATTGTACCCATTATGCAATCTGTTAAATAAAGTTTTCATTCATTCATTCATTCATTCATTTCTCCCTCACTACTCCCAAAAGTAACACTAAATAGATAAAGTACAACAACGCCAGACTCAAGAAACTGTGTTCCCTTTGGATGTGTTCTCATAAACAATGTTTGTTTACACTGCACACGACACTCGAGGCTGCATGGGTGTAATCTCTCCTCTAGCTATATATCAAAGAGGTTGCGTTCAGGAATCGACGTTGTGATGTCCTACGGATCTTCCTCTCTAAAAGCCCCACGCAATACAGCATGTCTTGAATGTTCAGGCAGGAATTCACCGCAAGAAAGGACATCACAACGTCGATGTACTCTATCTATTTAGTGTTACTTTTGGGAGTAGTGGGGGAGAAATTAATGAATGAATGAATGAATGAAAACTTTATTTAACAGATTGCATGGGGATTGGACGTTGTGGACAGCGACCCCATACAGGTTGGTTGGGAGACGCCTGCACAGCAAAGACAGGAAGTGGCGAGGGTAGTGTGAGCCTCCGCATGCGTTACACCTCGCCAATGAGAGTCCGCGCTGGCAGGCGAAAAGATCTGACAGGCTGCCTCCTCCTGTGCCGGAGGGAACACGTGATGCAAGACTTCTGTCCTCTCTACAACCGGCCAGTGGGGGGCATAGTCAAGCAACGTTCAAGACAGGGGAGGGAGAAAAATAGATACACAAAATTGGGATGGGAGAAAAATAGAAAATAAGGAGAAAAAGTGGATACAAAAAAAAGATTGTGGATGCATACGCACAGAAAGGTACACCATGCAAATGGTCATGCTTTATTTGTTTTAAACGAGACGATTTAGAAATGGGCAATGGGGAACTACGTTGCAATTTTGCGAGGTGGACCGGCCGGAAACATCAATGACGTAACCACTACACCTCCCTATAGGAACGCTGCAGACAAACCGTCCCATCTATTCTCCCTCCAGGACGCTGCCGCCTCTCGCATCGCTGCGATGTTCTCAAGTCTTGACTTCGTTAAATATGGTTTATTTCAGATATTCTGCAATTATGTAGTTTATTTTTTATTATCATCAATGAGCGACCACCGCAGATCTTTTAACAAGTGGTCATTATTTAAAACCATCGGTCACAGCATCATGGATGAGGTCTATCAAAGGAACACGCCAACCTTTTGGGAAATTTGCTTATTTGCCATCTACCCTGGAGTTAGACAAGCAGATACATACCCTTTTCTTCTCTGTGCATGCATTAGGCTTAGGGAACAGCCACACTGTTAGCCTAGCTTAGCGTCATTCGCTGGAAGTAGGTGTGCCAGTGTAGCCTAGTTCCCAACAGTCACAAAATACACTCCAAAACGTTCCTGTAAACATGTTGTGACCTGTGTATTAAAAAAAAAAAAAAAAAAACGATTAGACATAAGCAGATATATACTCTGATATTTTTTTTACCAAACCACTGCTGCCTTGGCACAGTGATTTCATCATAACTACTATTTACTGATGCAATACTAGTTGTGCAATAATGTCGTAGGTTATCCTGTTTGAAACCTCAACTATCTGTCCCTTCTCTATCCAGACGTCATGCATTCTTCTCTTTTCAAATAGTAACACGTGGAGCTGCGGCCGTGCGTCCTCCCCCGTCACTCACATGGCACACCTGCTCGTTACGCCGCCTGTTCACTCTCACCTCCCTCTCCGCCCCGTACCTGTCAGCTCAGCTGACCCTCTCCTCCTCCTTTCTCCCTCTATATCCCTCTATCTCTCTCTGTCTCCTCTCGCTGCCCTTTCTTACTCACCCCTCGATATCTCATCCCCTCCCTCTCGGCCGACGACTGCCAGCCCACGCCTGCTCCGGTCCTGCCCGCAGAGAGACGGAATGCTAGGTGCCACCGTGTGAAATTATCGCTCTACCCACCATCTCATCATCCCTCTCTCTCTCTCTCTGCCCTCCTCCTCCTCCTCCTCCTACTCCTCCACTCCCTCTCGCCTGACTGTGACCTACTTAAAAAGCAGGAACAATGAACTTTACACATGATTCATCATTAGCTGACTATAGATGCAGTAATGCTACCAGGGTGGTCTAAATTTCTTTTTCTCGTTTCTTTTATAAAATAGAGCCAAGAACCCACATGTCCCTTTCATTTTGGCTCGATCAAAGTGGAGATAGAAATGAATAATATCAGACCGAGTGCCAAAGCCTGCCTGAATTTAGCAAGAGTTTTTAAAAACAATGTAAAGAATCAAAACGCACAGGTTTGCCGTTTGATACCCTTTCAGTGTGGACAGAAATACGTCGGCGGGTGCATTGATATATTTCAACGAGGAGAGAAAGGAGAGACGTTTTCCGGGGGCAGAACAAGAGAGACGAGAGCTGGAACAGGGTAAAAAAAACAACAAGAAAAAAACAGATGGTTTTAAAGAAAGTGGCGCGATGACACCGGAAACCCAGAGCGGATCTTTGTCAAACACAAAATGGCCCCCACAGGTTTCACTCTCCCGCAGACACGCTGTGTTAGTGTCGCAACGCTTTCAGTCCAAACACAATAGGGTCAAAGCCACTGCCAGGAAGAGGAGAACAAAAAAGAGACAATGGGATAGAGAGCACACAGAGAATGACATATCACTTAATGTGGTACTTGAGTGGTACTCCCTTTATGCTCAGAGCAAACACCTGGGCCCTCATGCATCAACGTGGACGTAGAACTTGACCTACTTCCACACGTAAGCACGGAATGTAGAACTAGCGTACGCACAGGGAAGTCGGCATTCATCACACGTGCGTACGCAGGCTCTATGCCCTGCCGTGTTGATGAATACCACTTTGTTCTACCGTCAATGCTCGTGCATGATTATCCATATATGGTCATGAAAATGAGGAAACACCCCCCATGGGATGTGAAATAATGGACCGACCCGAGCGGGACTCCGAGAAACTCCACGGAGAATTCACTGCTGTCGAACCAAGAAGACACTATCGCGTATTATGATTTATGGGATAAATAAAAGGCGGACTTGTAAACGGTGATGTCAGATATCAACGGCTCCCTAAGACCATTGCTGCAATTCTGCCTGGACAGCTCAAAATACTAATAAAGACCGTTCGTTGACCACTGTTTGGCGTTGGTTGTGTGTCACTATAACCGTGCTGTAATATGAATGCCTTTATTAGTTGTGTTCGATTGGCTATATGATTTTTAGAGGCATCTATTTTGTTGTCGGCTAATAAAGACCGCGCTGGAATATGACTGCCTTTTCCCGTGTTGTTTGATTAATACCCACGGATTAAAGTTCTCCTCAATTCTATTCCAAATCGCGATGGATCCCCCGTCAATTTTCTACCTGCTGCATATGATTTCTAGAGGCATACTACAATCTATTTTGATGTCAGTATTGGGTAGCCTATATAAACAATATAATACGAGAGCATATACAAGAACAATGAATCTCACTGCATGTATGATGTATCCTGCCTTTCAATACATGAACTTGAATTCCATCATGTTTGTGTGCGGGACTCAAGGCTGCTGTCACAATGGGTGGTACCGCCGTACAGTAATAATAACAGTCCACACAATATCACGATCCATGCCATAGCCTATGTTCTATTAGGACATGATCTGTGACGACAAATGTTCTAGAATGTTTGATTAAGATATCATACTCTGACAGCATGCCTATGAGCAACAAAAACGCGAACTTGAATCCCATCATATAGTCTGTCCACTATCTGCATGGTGTCATTGCAATGCGTTTTCTATTCTTTCTTGTACAGTAAAAAGGGGGAAGAACACTATATGCATATGACTTATTCTGCTTACAGCTTCGAAATTCCACTTGTTTCGTTTAACATAAAGCCTTTTAAATATAATCAAAACGTTCCCGTGTTTCTGTGGTCTGTGCGCAAAATAATAACGAGTTGAGCTTTATGATTTATGATGAATTGAAAATGGGGGACCCTGATGTAAACAGGACGAAAGTTGGTCTGCATCCCCAATTAACAATTGTATGTACTGAGCTGTACTGTACTGTACCCATTCTGCAATCTGTTAATAAACTTTTCAATCAATCAATCAATCAAGCTACGCGGAGCGCAGTCAGTCAGTAGCCTACACCCCGTATATTCCGATAAGCGATAACGCTATATAAACCATGCTGCATTCATTCTGAGAGAAAGATCTATTATTCCAAATGCTATTTATAGGGTTTTGACCATAATTACACTACTGTTGCTATCTTACAATGAACTATAATGAACTACGGTTCATACAGAACATCCAGTGTTATTATGCACAGAAGCTCATTTCCTTGTTGTAATAATATATTCTACCACTGGGAGCTAGGTACGCCAGGTCTGACCTGTGCGTAGATGTACGCACGAAGTCAAGTTCAAGTTCAAATTGATGAATCCCACTCTTTGCTTAGAAATGATCGTACGCACGGGTTACGCACAGATCTGTGCGTAGAACACGTTGATGCATGAGGGCCCAGGAGAGAATACCCAATAGCCTCCAGTGGTTTCATTGATGACTGCAAGAAAACCCATGGAAGGCTGAGTGGGTAAATATTGGTAACCGCAAGAGCATGCGGCAATACCGTGAAGAGACAGATGGAATGGTGTATGTGTGTGGGTGGGTGTGGGTGTGTGTGTGTGTGTGTGTGTGTGTGCGTGTGTGTGTGTGGGTGTGTGGTGTGTGTGTGTGTGTGTGTGTGTGTGTGTGTGTGTGTGTGTGTGTGTGTGTGTGTGTGTGTGTGTGTGTGTGTGTGTGTGTGTGTGTGTGTGTGCGCTCACAATTTAAGTCTTTCGCCATATCTCAAGGGTAGCTGGGAGGCTGCAAGGCTAAATCTGACTGAGATACGTTGCATCGTCTCTCCCGCTATTGATTCGGGAACTCGTGCTGGTAGCAGAAACAAATGAGATCCCACCACTCGTGTTGCTGTGGCTTCCAGAATAATTCCTTCCCACTTCCCCCTCTCCCCACAGCCAGGCAGCATCTAATCCCCTTCACTCCATCTACTGTATCTCTTGCTTTATTGTTGACAGCTCTGTGTGTGTGCGTGTGTGTGTGTGTGTGTGTGTGTGTGTGTGTGTGTGTGTGTGTGTGTGTGTGTGTGTGTGTGTGTGTGTGTGTGTGTGTGTGTGTGTGTGTGTGTGTGTGTGTGTGTGTGTGTGTGTGTGTGTGTGTGTGTGTGTGTGTGTGTGTGTGTGTGTGTGTGTGTGTAGCTATACTTGTGAGGATTTACTCTTGACAGCTCATCTTTCTTGCAAAAACATTTTGTGGATGTGTGGACATTCTTCAGTTAGCCCTCACACCTCACATGAAATGCTGCATCATACGCACCTAAAACGGAATGTACACACAGGTGTTTCAATGATATTTAACATTTAAGTGGATGTCTATCAACATACAGTAGGCAACTGTCCACCTGCGGGCCTGTCTCAAAACCCTGCCCTCTTTTCTTGATCCTCCAATCACAGCTGTCGCTTACCTCTGACTTCCTCGTACAAACAAAGTTTGTACGAGGAAGTCAGAGGTAAGCGACAGCTGTGATTGGAGGATCAAGAAAAGGGGCAGGGTTTGAGATAGGTCTATTGTAGAGATCGAGAGTGTCACAACTTCAATTAGTGAGTCATCAAGAAAAAGAAGAAGAAGAATCTGGACAAGAGGCAGGGGAACTATGTGAGAATGCTGTTCATCGACTACAGCTCAGCATTTAATACCATAGTCCCCTCCAAACTCATAGCCAAGCTCAGGGACCTGGGCTTGAACTATGACCTGTGCCAGTGGGTCTTGGACTTCCTGACGGGCAGACCCCAGGTGGTAAGAGCCGGCAACTGCACCTCCTCATCCATCACGCTCAACATAGGGGCCCCGCAGGGTTGTGTTCTGAGCCCCCTCCTCTACTCCCTGTACACACATGACTGCGTAGCACAGCGGAACAACAACACCATCATCAAATTTGCTGATGACACAGTAGTGGTGGGCCTGATCTCTGCCAACGACGAAAGGGCCTACCTGGAAGAGGTAGAGAACCTGTCACAGTGGTGTCAGGAGAACTGCCTCTCCCTGAACGTCAGCAAAACAAAAGAGATGATTGTGGACTTCAGGAGGTCGGGGGTCAAGGACTACAGCCCCCTCAGCATCGACGGGGCACCGGTTGAAAGAGTGAACAGTTTCAAGTACCTCGGAGCCCACATATCCGAGGACTTGACATGGACCACACACATTGACAGTGTTGTGAAGAAGGCACGACAACGCCTCTACTTCCTCAGGCGCCTAAGGAAGTTCCAAGTCAGTCAGAAGATCCTTAGGAACTTCTACTCATGTACAATAGAGAGCATCCTGACCGGCAACATCACCTCCTGGTTTGGGAATAGCACTGCACAAGAC
>NC_140175.1:96576516-96579016 GCF_963971535.1 Notolepis coatsorum
GAATTAGATCATGCCTAGGGGTGGTTGTTAGGCCCCCCCCCCCCCTAGGCATGATCTAATTCGTATAACACACAACTTCAAGTGATGTAATGTCTTTTATACAATGGCCAAATTCATCCAACCTTATTGCTATACAATAAACACACAGTAATTGAAACATAATGGAGATTTATTCACAAAACCATCAGCAGAAAAAGTAGGTAAAAAAAATGAAAAAAAGTTCAAGTTTCAAGTTCAAGTTCAAGTTACCTCCGTGTCTAGAAGCAGGTGCGGTGCTTCAAAGCATGCCATCTAACAACAAACGTCATATAAATCCTGCAATGTATTATTGTTTTGACAATGGGTCATGACAAATCAATTACATAATCCAACATTGTGTAAACAACTAACATATTCCAGTTAACGGTATATTTTTTAAATGATTCGTTACGAATATATCCATACTTCCATTGTGTCCGGGACATCCAGTGAAATCGTTTCGTGCGACAGTGTCTTTTTGCAGAGGCAGGTTGCTACAAAGCATGCCATCTAACAGTGAAGTTACCGGTTGTTATTTGATTGATTGATTGATTGATTGATTGATTGAAATGTCAGTGTCCTTTTGAAGGAGAGGGAGGTTCTACAACGAATGCCATCTAACAACACACTTCCCGCGATTTATATTTTGTTTCACAATGAGTCATGACTAGGGATGGGTACCGTTCACATTTTAACCGATACGGTACCGGTACCTGTGAATCAATACCGGTACCCAACGGTACCCTTTTTCAAATAAAATCAATAAAAAATCAATAAAATCACATAACCAAATGTTCTACCGTTTTCGGCTTGCCATTGCCCCGACTGCTTTGTTGTTGAATCAAGTCAAATCCTAGGTAAGCGTATATTGTGCGTGTGAACGTTGACATGAAAAGACAAAAGTAAAAAAAAGTAAAATAAAAAAAGTTTAAAGACATTTTTTTATTTTTATTTTTAACGGTATCTCACGTGAATCGATACTCGGTAGTACCGACGTGTTTCGGTAAGTACCTTTAAAAGTACCGAATTCGGTACCCATCCCTAGTCATGACCAACCAATTACATAACCCAACATTGTGTAAGCAACTAACACATTCCACATGACTTTATCGTTTTTGAATGAGTCGTTATGACGATATCAATACATCCATTCATAAAGATGATTGTCCGCCATCTTGGTTTCATTCATAAAAACGCAAACATCGGAGTGATTCGGAAAAAAGTTATTCGGTTGTGGGCGGGTTCTGGGATCATGTGGATTGTGGTATGAGAAATAACAACGTCTGAAAGAAGTGTTTCAGCCAATCAGAATCAAGAAATGTGCATGCCATTGTATAAATGTGGTATATCTCTCTCGCTCACACACACACACAAACATCGTTACACATAGTCTATATCTCTCCCTGGCTCGTTGCCTGCTAGTCAGGCTCCACTGGGTTCATGTGATCAATTAACTGCAGAAAATAGGCGGATATCCCATACTGCACCTGTGCCCATGGTCATGTGATGCATCTCCTGAGGCTGGAGTTCCAGTGGGTGCGTGTGTGTGTGTCTGTGTGTGCGTGTGTCTGTGCGCGCGTGTGTGTGTGTGTGTGTGTGTGTGTGTGTGTGTGTGTGTGTGTGTGTGTGTGTGTGTGTGTGTGTGTGTGTGCGCGTGTGTGTGTGTGTGTGTGTGTGTGTGTTTGTGTGTGTGTGTGTGTGTGTGTGTGTGTGTGTGCGTCTGTGTGCGTGTGTCTGTACGTGTGTGTGTCTGTGTGTGCGCGTGTGTGTGTGTGTGTGTGTGTGTGTGTGTGTGTGTGTGTGTTTGTGTGTGTGTGTGTGTGTGCGTGTGTGTGTGCGCGTGTGTCTGCCGTGCGTGACATCGGCCGGCATGGACTGGATAATATCTCAACTCAAACCCCATGCATGCAAATCTTTGTGACAGGATTGACATTTTGTGGAAATAAAAAAAAAAATTCTATGGTCTCTAAATATCAAAATATGTCTCCGTGACATCGGTACACACGGGTACCCATACATTTCCAAATTTCAAACTCCTGCCGTGCAAATTGCTTTGATGGGAATGTCATTTTGAGGGAGAAAACCGGTGAAGTGGTGTTCCCTGCCACTCGTTGTGACTCGCAAAGTCTGATTTGTGAGAGAGTGATTTTCTCCTCTCTACATGTGCTGGGTTTCGTCAGCCATTGAATCACATCCGAGCGTGAACTAAAACACGGCTGAGAACTCACAACCAGTCGGCTAAAAAGGCTGAAAACGACGTCACAACAAGTCGGCTAAAAAGGCTGAAAACGACGTCACAACAGGTCGGCTAAAAAGGCTGAAAACTATGTCACAACAAGTCGGCTAAAAAGGCTGAAAACGATGTCACAACAAGTCGGCTAAAAAGGCTGAAAACGACGTCACAACGAGTCGGCCGAAGACTGAATGACGTCACCAGTCATTCTCTGGGGAAAATCCATTCTCATTTCTTCCAAGTGGAGAA
>NC_140175.1:96581516-96599016 GCF_963971535.1 Notolepis coatsorum
AGCGATCATAGGAAAGACACAGAGGAGGAGATCTGCGGTCTGAGGGAAAAGCTGGACGAATTGGAAAACAGAGGGAGAAGAAAGAATCTGCGACTGGTGGGATTCCCAGAAGGTGTGGAGGGGAAAAGCTCTATCGATTTCCTACAGGAATGGCTCCCCAAAATACTGGAGCTGGACACCGGGCAAACCATTGAGATAGAGCGGGCTCACCGTACGCTCCAACGCCGTCCCGAAGAAGGCAGCCTCCCCCGAGCCATAGTGATCCAGCTACTCCGTTTCACCGATGTGACGAGAATCCTGGACGCGGCGTGGAAAAAGAAATCACTGGCATACGGTAATTCTACTATCAAGATCTTCAAGGATATGTCCACGGCCCTCTACAAGAAGAGAAAAGCTTTCATGCCGTTGAAGAAGAAGCTACACGAGAACAACGTATCCTTCAAGCTGCTCCATCCCACTAACTTGAGCGTGGAGCTACCGGAGGGCAGACGTACTTTTACTTCTCCGGGGTCGGCAGAGACGTATCTGAGTAAGCACCACCCGGCTATGCTGAAGTGATCCAGCGGTCGTCACTCAACCATAAAGGAGCGGTAAATAAAGACACATACCAGGCAATAAGCCTCATACTCTAATTACTTTTTGAAATGTTAACCGCCGGGTAATACATGTCGTTATTGGCGACACTGGACTTGAGATGTTGTTAAGCCTCACGGGACCTTTTGTTGTGAGTTCATATTACTAAGTTTAATTTCAAGACGGTTATGTGCTAATGGGTATATGTAGGTGTACATGTTTATTCATACATGTGTGCACATTACATTTATGCATTTTAAGCGTTGATATTACCCCTGGAAAAAAAAAGATATTAAAAAAAAAGAAGGGTGTGTATATATATATATACATGTTTTGAAATGCTTAAAGGAGATGTTCGTACCCACACCTTTAATTACTTAACCTAAACCTGGTAGGGAGCCCGGCTCCGCTTGGTAGGATAGGGTATGGTACTACGCAAGATTACGGGAGGATTTATAGGCCAGGGGGATTTTTTTTTTTTTTTTTTTTTGGGAAGGGGGGGGGGGGGGGGGGGCATTAAGGGGAAAAGGGAGGGGTTCAGACAGGACTGTTTTTGTGAATTGGTTTATAATGTTTACACATCTAGGTATTGTATACCATGTTTTCAGGTATCCCAGTGTCCTACTAAACAGCTATACCAACCACATGGGTGAATGACATACTCGTTTCTGAGTTGGAATATTAATGGTCTTAACCGGCAAGTTAAACGCCGTAAAGTGCTTAGCTTCATCAGAAGACATCAAATAGACGTGGCCTTCCTGCAAGAGTCTCACTTGGATGACGCAGAGCACAGTAAACTGGGGAAACAATGGCAAGGGCAAATATTTTTCTCCTCATTCACATCGTCAGCAAGGGGGGTGGCTATTCTGGTAAGAAGAGGGATCCCCTTCCAACCGAACCTAGTTGAAAAGGATAAAGGGGGAAGATATATTTTAGTCAGGGGATATATGGGAGACCAACTGGTCACTATGCTGAATGTATATGGTCCGAACCACGATGACCCTAACTTCTATGTGAACCTTTTTCTTAAAGTGACATGCGCCCCTTCAGAACTTATAATTGGTGGTGACTTTAACTTGGTATTAGACCCTGCTATGGACAGATCCTCCCCTACCCCATAAACCTTTGACCTCAGCGGCCAAGGCTCTTAAAAAAGAACTTATGGATCTTAATTTGTTGGACACATGGCGGGAGGGGCATGCATCTCAAAGGGAATACAGCTTCTACTCACACATGCACAATAGCTACTCTAGGATTGATACGTTCTTTATACATACAGCAAAACTCCATCTTGTTTCGTCCTGCGAATACTTAGCCATGACACACTCAGACCACGCCCCCCTTTTGACTAAAATAGCCTTAAGCGACTCTCACACAAACTCCAAACGCTGGAGGTTTCCTAATTTTCTAAATAACGATGAGGATTTTGTCAAATTAATTAACAAACAGTTGGACTGGTATTTACTGAGTAATAGGGGCTCGGCCTCACCAGCTATAGTCTGGGAGACCCTTAAAGCTTACATAAGAGGCTACATTATTAGTTACTCTTCCTGGAAAAAGAAACAATATCAAACCAAATTACGCTCACTAGAGTCTGATATAAAAGCGCTTGAAAATCAACACTCCCTATTACAATCACAGACCTTATTGGTTCAGATAACGGCAAAAAAGGCAGAATATAACACTATCACCTCGCGAGAGGTAGAAAACGCTATGTCAAGGTTGAAACATCGCTACTATGAGCAGGGTGACAAGGCAGGGAAACTACTAGCGTGGCAAATTAGAAGGGAGGATGCCGCTAGGTGTATTCCGGCCATTAGGGTAAGCGACAAAGGGGAGCTGACCCGGAACCCACTGCTCATAAATCGGGCCTTCTCAGACTTCTACAAGTCTCTCTACTCCTCGCAGGGGGAGAAGAGACAGGAGATGTGTGAGTTCTTGGACAACCTAGACATACCTACGATAACAAAAGGCACAAGGGGGGTCCTTGACGAGGCGATAACTAAGCAAGAAATACTAGATGCCTTATCAAAACTGACGCCAGGGAAAGCTCCAGGGCCGGACGGCTTCTCCATAGACTTCTACAAGGCATTTATTAGCAAATTGATAGACCCTCTCCTAGAAATGTTCAACTACTCTATTGAGAATGACCAACTACCTGATACCCTTGAGCAAGCTCTTATTATAGTCCTGCCAAAACCAGGGAAGGACCCTACCTTATGCGGGTCGTACAGACCAATTTCGATCCTTTCCAACGAATATAAAATATTTACTAAAATCATAGCCACTCGACTTGAGAGAGTAACCTCCTCACTTATTAATACGGACCAGACCGGTTTCATACAAAATCGCTCATTAATAGACAACGTGAGAAGATTTCTTAACTTGACGCATTGTGCTAAATCCATAGAAGACCCAGTCATAGCGATCTCGTTGGACGCGGAGAAGGCATTTGACCGAGTAGAGTGGCACTTTCTCTTCGCTGTTCTACAAAAAATGAACTTTGGCCCAAATATGCTAAGAATGATCCATATGCTGTACCTTAACCCTACAGCCAGGATACAGACCAACTCAGAGATTTCACCTTCTTTCCCTCTAAGGCGCGGTACTAGGCAGGGTTGCCCTCTTTCCCCGACACTTTTTGCGCTGGTAATCGAACCCCTGGCTATAGCAATAAGGTCACATAAAGCTATTAGTGGGATCAAGGTGGGTCCTGAGAGCCATGTCATCTCTTTATACGCGGACGACATAGTCCTGTTTCTAACCAATCTCGACTCATCCATGCCTGCCCTTATGGAAACACTGTCAAAGTATAATGTAATCTCAGGCTACAAGATTAATGCACAAAAAAGCGTGGCCATGCCACTTAACTCACTAGCCGAAAAAATGCCAAGGTCCAATTTCCCCTTCCAGTGGAACTCACAATTTGTAACATATTTGGGTCTAAAAATCCCGAACCAAATAGATACAATTTTCTTACTAAATCATGACCCACTACTTAAAAAGGTGGAGAAGGACCTAGATAGATGGATGCAGCTGCCTCTCTCGCTAATCGGACGTGTGAACTGCATTAAGATGAACATCCTACCTAAATTTCTCTATCTTTTTCAAACCCTCCCTATATCTATACATAAGAACTTCTTCAAGAAATTACAAAGGATAATATCTGCATTCATATGGAGAAGGAAGGTCCCTAGAATTAAAATTAAAACCCTATATAATTCCCCCCAGTGTGGTGGACTGAAACTCCCGGACTTCCAACGCTATTACTGGGCTGCACAGACAAGGGCTCTGTGGATTTGGCAGAATGAGTCGACTAATTCCCCTGCCTGGAGACAAATAGAACAATGCCATACGATGGACGTACCGCTGGCCGGAATTCCTTTTATCAGGAAGTACCACACCCTGAAGAATTGTTCAGATAACCCATTTATTAAACACACAGCAAGAACATGGTTTGAGATTCAGACACATCTTGGTAGCTTTATTGCATTTCACAGGAAGACCCCCTTCCACAACAATCCAGCTTTGCCAGAATCACTTAGAGATGGCATCACCAAGAAGTGGTACACTCAGGGAATTAAAACTTTTGGGGACCTATTTGATAATAACATACTTATGTCCTTTGAACAGTTACGTGCCGCCTTCCACCTTCCAACTACTAATTTCTTTAAATACCTACAGGTCAGACACTTCATAGGTACAGGTCAGGGAGGAAACGCCACTCTTCCAAAACCCCTCCTCATAGATGATATTCTAAAAGGAGTTATTCACACTAGAGGCATCCTATCATTAACATATGATAGAATCCTGACCAGTACAGAAATTATACCCCTAAATGCCAAGAACAAATGGGAGCGGGACCTGGACTGTACCTTTGATGAAGATGAATGGGAATCACTATGTGAGTCTGCACTATCTTTTTCATATAACACTCGACATAAACTTATGCAATTTAACATTCTCCATAGAACCTATTTTACGCCGGAAAGACTTCACAGGATGAATGAGGCTATCTCTGACCTTTGCCCTAGGTGCTCAACGGAAACAGGTAGCCTGCTCCACATGTTCTGGGAATGTAACAAACTGAGACCTTACTGGGGCTCAATTTGGGAGACTCTCGAAGAGGTCACAGGCCTTGAGATCCCATGTACACCTAAATTAGCATTATTAGGAGACATGTCTGACATTTCTCCAGATAAGAGAGGCAAGGTGCGGATCATTAAATTGGCCATGATTGCAGGGAACAAGTGTATTGCCATGCTGTGGAAAAGTGCTGAATCCCCCCCCATGTCTATGTGGCTTAGTGAAATCTCTTCGTACATGGCATCAGAGAAAATAATGTTCAATCTTAAGAAAAAACCACGTCTCTTTGATAAATGCTGGGCTGGGTTTAGGCAATACTTAGAACAGATTACATAGTAGGTTGATGATATAGGCTATTATTGAAGCTCCCTTTTGTCTTTCTGAAGGGTATATATTGCAATGAATGATACTGTAAATGTTATTAGTTGCTCTTTGAAGAGAAAAGATGTAATGGTAGACATTTATTTGTTTGGTGTAGTATGGGCACCTGTTAGACGGGTGTAACTGGGTTTACAAAACTCTCAAAATGTGTAAAAAAAGAAAAAAATGAATTTGTCGAGGTCCTAGTCTGGGGGGAGGGAGGGGGGGTCTGGCCGATTTTTTTTTTTCAGGGGGGGGGGGGGTTAATATGCATTTATTTTTCTGTAACTCGGGGAGGGGGGGGGGGGGCAGTTGGCAGCATTTCCTTTTGTATGGTTGTTGAACTGATGCTGTTAAACTGAAAAAAAAAAAAAAAAAAAACCTATAAACATATTGTTTAAAAAAAAGAATGAAAAGGGAACAAGGGAACTATAAAATAAATTGAAATGTAAATAAACAAGGTAAAGATAGAATTGACCGTTGAACCCATGTCACCCCCTCTCTTTTATTTTTGTTTTCTTTTTTAGTGATGCACGATATATTGGCCGCTGACATAATATCGGCCGATATGGCCGTTTTTTTTTACACATCGGTATCGGCCCGATATCAAGATAGGGCCGATATGGGCCGATATAATTTTTTCTTTTTTTTTTTTTTTTTTTTATTAAAATGTAATATTATTTTTTCTTTTTACATGTTTTGGCCTTAAAATGTTTCAAAATATCAGTAATTTCTGAAAATAAGTTACAAAAGTAAAAAAAAAGTATGCGTTTTGGAAAGTAGCTCTTTGTTTGATTATCATAAAAAAGTGTTTTCTGTGCAGAGAGGTCGACATCGGTGGATGCCGGTGCCGACCAGAACAGCAATATTAATGTCGGTTAGCGGTATCGGCCACCATTTTCACATCGGTGCATCACTATTTTTTTGGATGTTATAATTTTTTCTTTATTGTTTCTGTCTGTTTAATTGTATTGTCTGAGATGTCTGTAAATCAAAAATGCAAATAAAAATATAAGTTAAAAAAAATGTGTATGTGCATGTGTGTGTATGTTTGTGTACATATGTGTTTTGAGTGTCTCTGTGTATGTGTTTGTATGAATGTGTATATATGTGTTTGAGAGCCTCTGTGTATGGGTGTCAATATACCTTGGGTCTTTTGAAAGGCGCTATATAAATGAAGCTATTACTATTATATAATATAAAATAATTTAGTGCCTGTGTGTACGTGTGTCTATATTTGTGTATGTATGTGTTTGAGTGTCGCTGTGTATGAGGGCGTATATATATGCATATGTGTTTAAGTGCCTCTGTGTATGTGTGTGTAAATTTGTTACGTGGTTGAGTGTCTGTGTATACGCATGTATGTTTGTGTACGAAAGGGTGTGACAATTCATCCATTTGACCCGATGCACCGGGGCATAACCGTTTAACTACCACACTATATAAGGTTAACCATTTCACTACCACACTACACAGTCTGTAGTGTGGTAGTGAAATGTTAACCTTATGTAGTGTGGTAGTGAAAGGTTAAGCTTCTGTAGTGTGGTAGTGAAATGTTAACCTTATGTAGTGTGGTAGTGAAATGTTAACCTTATGTAGTGTGGTAGTGAAATGTTAACCTTATGTAGTGTGGTAGTGACATGTTAACCTTATGTAGTGTGGTAGTGAAATGTTAACCGTATGTAGTGTGGTAGTGAAATGTTAACCTTATGTAGTGTGGTAGTGTGGTAGTGTGGTAGTGAAATGTTAACCTTGTGTAGTGTGGTAGTGTGGTAGTGTGGTAGTGAAATGTTAACCTTCTGTAGTGTGGTAGTGAAATGTTAACCGTATGTAGTGTGGTAGTGAAAGGTTAATCTTCTGTAGTGTGGTAGTGAAATGTTAACCTTATGTAGTGTGATAGTGACATGTTAACCTTATGTAGTGTGGTAGTGAAATGTTAACCTTATGTAGTGTGGTAGTGAAATGTTAACCTTATGTAGTGTGGTAGTGAAATGTTAACCTTCTGTAGTGTGGTAGTGAAATGTTAACCTTCTGTAGTGTGGTAGTGAAAGGTTAACCTTCTGTAGTGTGGTATAGTGAACATGTTAACATTATGTAGTGTGGTAGTGTGGTAGTGTGGTAGTGTGTTAACATTATGTAGTGTGGTAGTGTGGTAGTGCAATGTTAACCTTATGTAGTGTGGTAGTGAAATGTTAACATTATATAGTGTGGTAGTGTGGTAGTGTGTAACAGAGCAGCTTTAACCTGCCTGGTAAAAGTGCGCCTGTCCCTTTATGTCTGTCAATTACGGATGCGCTCATCTGGGATCTGATAGCGGATAAGAGGTGAGACGTCAGACGGTGGTGGGTTGGCCTTGTGAGACGTGAGACAGGAGACGTGAGAAGTCATGACGCGGAAGGGGAGCGGCGAGTTTGAATGTTGTTTCACTGAAGGAAGACGTGCAGCCGAACTAAAGAGCAAGGAGAACGTGAACCGTAGTTAGATAAGTTGAAAACGCGCAAGTAAACATTACCTGACACGGGATGGATGACCAACGTGGATAGTCCGGACGTCTACGACCTGATCATCTTCACCCAACGCGGACTTCGGTGCGGTAGGGTACACGCTGCACTGTTTGTTGCGCTCCTGTTCCGAGGCTGTGACGCAAGCGTCTCCGACTCAAACATTCCCCTCTCCAAGCTTCCTAACGACGGCGACACATAGCCCATGCCAAACGCGCCTCTCTATCTCTCTCTGCAACCTCCAGCCCAAGCCAAACATCTCTCTCTCTACCCCCTCCAGCCCAAGCCAAACATCTCTCTCTACCCCTCCAGCCCAAGCCAAACATCTCTCTCTACCCCTCCAGCCCAAGCCAAACATCTCTCTCTCTACCCCTCCAGCCCAAGTCCAACGGCCCTCTTTTTCCCCTGCTCTCGCATCACACACACACACACACACACACACACACACACACACACACACACACACACACACACACACACACACACACACACACACACACACACACACACACACACACACACACACACACACACACACACACACACACACACACACACACACACACACACACACACACACACACACACATACACACACACACACACGCACACACACACACACACACACATTTTCGTTAGAGACTTTCTATTTTTTCATTCATTCACTCAGTTGCGTTGCGGTCATCACAAACTCTTGACAGTTGAAACTATTGGCAAACGCCTATACCAGTTCACACCATGCACTGAACTGCGTGAACGGACTGGTTTATGGGAATTTAACCACAGGCTGGTCTGAAAATGAATTGTTTTGTGTTAAAAAATGTTTGCTTATGATTTTGACTTTACTCCAATACATGGACATTTTGACTCTGAATTGAGCATGACTCCTGAGTGTTTCTTTGTTAGGAAACTAATCTAGTATTTAGCTTGGCCATTAGTCCAGGCCTACTATTAATCAAATTATTATATTATTTGTCTATTATGTGGTACAGTCTTATGCCGGAGCTATAGGCCTAATTAATCAAATCAAAAAGGTAATTTTATCTTCATTGGCAGGGTTTGACCCTGTCTGGCGCCCAACGGTAAATGTTATAGGCACTATAAGTGGACACCGCTACATAAAATGGCGCCCAACATGGGGCTGATGGCCTAACTGAACCAAGGTTTAAAGGTACTGTGTTAAAATAATATATATGTATATGTCACTTGTTGTTTTCTTTAAAGGTGCATTATGCTATTTTGGTTATAGGTGCATGGCACTATTTTCTTTGAAGGTACATTACCCTATTTTTGTTTAAATGTGCATGGCACTATCTTCTTTAAAGGTGCATTATGCTATTTTGGTTATAGGTGCATGGCACTATTTTCTTTGAAGGTACATTACCCTATTTTTGTTTAAAGGTGCATGGCACTATCTTCTTTAAAGGTGCATTATGCTATTTTGGCTATAGGTGCATGGCACTATTTTCTTTAAAGGTACATTACCCTATTTTGTTTAAAGGTGCATGGCACTATTTTCTTTAAAGGTGCAGTTGGCAACTTTTGAAAGGTGAAACAAATTATATTGTGAAGGTTTGAAGCATTGCTCGACTATGTGGGTTCATTAATGTGCTGTGTGCTGCTGTAAATAATTGATTTTGGGTTTATAACCTTACATAAAGCACATTCCACCCACTGATTTCACAATGTCTAATGGCGCAGAGGCTGCACCTGCACCCAGCAGCCCGCCTCCAAACCCACCAGACCTAGACACAAAAACAGAAGGTCTAGGGTGGGATCTAAAGGGACCAGACCCTCCTGATGTTGATACCCCCTTAAGGTCTGATACGGAGAGACCTGACCAAAGGGGTATTATACAAATGAGATTTGAGAATTTTCAGCGTAGAAAGGGGGAGGAGTCTCCAATGCATTTCCCGGCGACAAAACCTAAAGATGGTGTGCATTTTCAGGAACCACTAATCGACCTCCAAACGGACCCTGCTTTGCTAACAGAGGAAACCAATGTTCTTCTGCAACCTGGAAAATTCTCAATTGACTCTGGAGAACACAATGCTGCCTCTTCAGACTATATATCTTCCCCAAACGCCGACACCTTGTCCCCAATTGACTTACCAGGAGTCATGGCTACCCCGGCAAGGGATTTGAACCAACTGGCTTACCAAACTCAGGGAAATTGGTTACAGTTGTGTCAGACAATGGATCAGCAGAAATTGACAATGCAACAATTTACCAAATATGTGCAGGACTTCAATACCCGCTCTGACCTAAGAATCCAAGCTATTGGAAATCAGTCAGTGGCAAACTATAATCATCTCAAGACATGCATCGTCACCCTCCAAGATAATGTGTTAAAGGAAATGGATAATCTGGCCAAAACCACCAAAATTATAATGGCTGATGAGAATCAGGCATCTGAACAAACTCTCACCCAGCAGATTAATTTCATGGTGGTACAGTCCCAAGTAGAAGTTCAGAAGGAAATCAAAGAGGTGAAACAAGTCACACAGGAAGGAGTGGATAGGATATCCAAAGGAGTGGAATACTGTATTACACAGGTGACTCGGGTAAACAGCCAACTGGAGGAGATGAGAGTAAAGATGAAGGAGCAATCGGATAACCACGAGAGAAAAGTTTTCTCTATGGAAAAGAAACTGGATGCTCTCGATCTAAAACTCACTAACATTCCTCCCACCTCACTGTTTCATCCCCCAACCTATCAGGGATTGCCTACAGGCTCTATTTTCACACAACCTTCAGCATTCAGTACAGGTTCTCCGCTGGCAACGGCCAGCTCAAGAACTGTACCAACCACGGTACCAACCACTGCTCCAACCACATTATCTACAAGATCAGTCATCACCAAGAGTATCAAGCTGACTTTTCCAACCTATGGAAAGCTGGATGATGACCCTGATCCACTGAATTATCTGACCAAATGCCATGATTTTCTGGCTCTACAGCCCTTATCCGACTGGGACCTCCTGGCAACGTTCAGAACCGTGCTTCATGGTACAGCTCGTGACTGGTGGGAGATTGCCAGATCCTCTGTAACAACATGGAGCCAATTTGAAACTGCTTTTATGTCTGCTTATCTAACTGATGATTATGAAGATGAGTTAGCAGACCGAATCAGAACAAAAATCCAAGGAGAGAAGGAAACTATAAGAGACTTCGCTTTCTCTTATAGGGCTCTTTGTAAAAAGTGGAAACCCTCTCTCACTGAAGAGCTCATAGTAAAAATGATTTTGAAAAACATCAAACCGTATCTTGCAAGTCAACTCCGAGGGCGAGTTCAGACCACCGAGGAGTTGGTGCGTCTGGGAATCCAACTTGAAAGGGATCACGAGCTCCAACTTGAGTATGACAAGAGGACCAACTTAAGAGCTCCTCAAACTCAGAATAGGACGCCCAGCGTTCCAAATCGAGTCCAGGATGGAACGCCTGTGATGTGTTGGAGATGTAAGGGACAACATCCTCCTAGATCTTGTCCCCAATATACACCTCCTGACCACTCCAAATCTTTCAATCAACAACAAAAAACCTATTCTGTGCCGAAAGGTCAACACCCAAGTAACAGCTTGGTGTCCACAGCTGTCACCTCAAAACGACGTGACAAGTCAGCACAACCTTCCGTGGAGAACCTCTCTCCGAGTACTTCAAAACAAAGTTATCCTTGTGGCCCACCTACCCTATTGGTGGTACCCATCACTCTGGGAGCCTGGCGGGGAAAGGCTGTCTTGGATACAGGTGCAAGTTACACCCTTCTCCATGAGTATCTATGGGCGGAGCTCAACAGAACCAAAGAAGAGCTTACTCCCTGGGAAGATGGACCTTTGTATCTTGCTAATGGACAGGCACAAGTTCCACTTGGTTGGGGGAAGCTGGAAATCGACCTTCACGGGAGACTCTTCACCTTACCAGTAGTCGTGCTGGATCAGAGAGGCCTGGCTTTTGGAGTTGTCCTGGGGTTGGACTTCATTTCTCTCAGTGGGCTACAAATCAACGTAGCAGACGGGGAGTATAGTTTCAAATCTAACCCTGCCAAAGTATTTCCATTTCAACCAGGTAGTGCAAATGGTCCTAGGAAGGAGAAACGACACTATCCCAGGAAATTATGCCTGATAAGTGCTCTTCCTCCTCCTGTGTTGACGCTGGAACCTGTACGCCTGGATGCGAAGGAGTATATCCACAATGCTGTCACACAAGCGCAACTGCAAGATGATGAAAAGGAGCAGTTAAGAGGAATTCTTGAGTCGTACCCCAAAGTGTGCACAAATGAGGCGGGGAGAACTGATGTGCTACTTCACAAGATATACCCCACCACCAATGTGCCGATCAAACAAAGGCCTTACAGGATGTCTCCGGGAAAGCAAGCCATTGTGGAGGAACAACTGAAAGATATGCTAAGTGCGGGGATCATCGAACCATCATACTCAGGATGGGCCTCCCCAGTGGTGCTGCCTCCAAAGAAGGATGGAGGTCACCGTTTTTGTGTGGACTTCAGACGGGTCAATGCGGTGACCGAAACTGATGCGTATCCACTACCCAACATCAACGAGATCCTGGAATCACTCTCTGGATCAGTGATCTTCTCTACGATTGATCTCAACAGCGGCTATTGGCAAGTGCCCATGGATCCAGAGAGCAAGTCAAAAACTGCATTCATCACATCTCGTGGGTTGTACCACTTCAACGTAATGCCTTTTGGACTGAAAAATGCTCCTGCGACATTCCAAAGACTAATGGAGACTGTCTTGAGAGATCTCCGTGGTCATATCTGTCTCGTCTACCTCGACGATATCATTGTTTATTCTACGTCTGTGACCGAACATTTCCAGCATCTACAGCAAGTCATAGAGAGGCTTGCAAAAGCAAATCTGACCATCAACCTGAAGAAGTCCAAGTTCTGCCTCCAGGAAATAAAGTTTCTTGGACACATCGTCAGTGCCAAGGGAGTTTGTGCAGACCCTGACAAGGTTGAGGCCATCCGAACCTATCCAGTTCCGAAGAATATCAAAGAGGTTCAGCGGTTCCTGGGGTTTGCCGGATGGTACCACAGATTCGTTCCAGGATTCTCCAAGATTGCTGAGCCGATAAATTATCTAAAAAAGAAAGGGCGACCATTCATATGGAGTCCTGAGTGCCAGAATGCATTCAACAAACTATGGGAATGTTTGTCATCTCCTCCTATCTTGGGTCACCCCAACCCAGATCATCCTTTTCTTGTGTACACTGATGCAAGTGATACTGGTCTTGGAGCCATCCTGACACAGAAGAAAGAAGGTGGTACTGAAGAAGTGCTGGCGTACGCAAGTCGGACATTAAACCGAGCAGAAAGCAACTATTCTGCAACAGAGAAAGAGTGCCTTGCAATCATTTGGGCTCTGGAGAAATGGCAGCACTATCTGGAACCACGACTCTTCACTGTCATCACTGATCACTCTGCCTTACAGTGGGTCCTGAGATCCACGAAGACTACAAGTCGTTTGATGAGGTGGGCTCTGCGACTTCAGCGATTCGACTTCATCATTGAATATCGAAAAGGAAAACGGAATAGTGCTCCAGATGCACTTTCTAGGATTCCAACAGGTGCTGGATGCCACCTGTATTCCGGCAAGAAGGATTCTGGAACACTTCCGATATCCCTTGCACAGATATGGGAGGAACAACACAAAGATGCCAAGATTGAGACCATCTTTAAGGCTCTGGCTGAGGAAGGAAGTTCTGTGAAAAATTACTACGCAGTCCTGGAGGATAAGGTGTACCGAAAAACACAAGGACAAGATGGACAGTGTCATTATCGGGTCTATGTCCCAGCAACCCTGATTCCGCAAGTCCTCCAGGCTTACCATGAGAACCCGCTATGTGGACATGGGGGTATCTTCAAAACCTACAAGAGGCTTCAGGAAGTGGCATTCTGGCCAGGAATGTGGACCGATGTCAAGGCACATGTTAAATGCTGTGTGAAGTGTCAGAGCCTGAAGTCTGACAACAGGAAGCCTGCAGGAATGATTCAGCAACATTCAGTAAAGGGACCAAATGAGTTGCTAGGAGTGGATATAATGGGACCCCTTCCACGCAGTCCAGAACAAAATGAATATCTTCTTGTCCTAGTGGACTATTTCACAAAATGGGTGGAATTCTTCCCCATGCGACAAGCAAACTCACAGACAATCGCCTGCATACTGAAGAAAGAAATCTTTACGAGATGGGGTGTGCCAGATTTTATATTGTCAGACAGAGGATCACAGTTTGTGTCGTCTTTATTCAAAGAGCTCTGCGAGAAATAGTGACACCCAAACTTACGACAGCCTATCACCCACAGACGAACATGACAGAACGGGTGAATCGCACTCTGAAGTGTATGATCTCCTCCTACGTGGAAGACAACCACCGGAAGTGGGATCAGTACTTACCAGAGTTCAGATTTGCCTGCAGAGTTACAGCTTGGAAGGAAACTGAACAGTCCAATGGACAAAGTCCTGAGAGGCAAGACTATTCCTCCTGATGCTCAAGCGTATGATTGTGGTTCATCAGCTGAAGACTCTCCACGCCAAAGCCGAGGAAAGTAGCAAGAAGGCTCGTGTGAGACAGCTACGGAACTAAAACAAGAACAGGAGGGATGTCAGTTTCATGTTCCAAGAAAGGGTGTGGGTAAGGAACTTTCCACAGTCCAGTGCAGCCAAGAACTTTACTGCCAAACTGGCCAGCAAGTGGAAAGGACCCTATCGCGTAATAAAACAAACTGGTCCCGTCAAATACCAAGTTGTACGAGAGGACACTGGTGGAGATGTGAGAACAGTACATGTCTGTACCTCAGTAGTGGTAGTGAAATGTTAACCTTATGTAGTGTGGTAGTGAAATGTTAACCTTATGTAGTGTGGTATTGAAAGGTTAACCTTATGTAGTGTGGTATTGAAAGGTTAACCGTCTGTAGTGTGGTAGTGAAATGTTAACCTTATGTAGTGTGATAGTGAAATGTTAACATTATGTAGTGTGGTAGTGAAATGTTAACCTTATGTAGTGTGGTAGTGAAATGTTAACCTTCTGTAGTGTGGTAGTGAACGGTTAACCTTCTGTAGTGTGGTAGTGAACATGTTAACATTATGTAGTGTGGTAGTGTGGTAGTGTGTTAACATTATGTAGTGTGGTAGTGTGGTAGTGTGGTAGTGAAATGTTAACCTTATGTAGTGTGGTATTGAAAGGTTAACCTTCTGTAGTGTGGTAGAGAAATGTTAACCTTATGTAGTGTGATAGTGAAATGTTAACATTATGTAGTGTGGTAGTGAAATGTTAACCTTATGTAGTGTGGTAGTGAAATGTTAACCTTCTGTAGTGTGGTAGTGAACGGTTAACCTTCTGTAGTGTGGTAGTGAACATGTTAACATTATGTAGTGTGGTAGTGTGGTAGTGTGGTAGTGTGTTAACATTATGTAGTGTGGTAGTGTGGTAGTGTGGTAGTGAAATGTTAACCTTATGTAGTGTGGTAGTGAAATGTTAACCTTCTGTAGTGTGGTAGTGAACATGTTAACATTATGTAGTGTGGTAGTGTGGTAGTGAAATGTTAACCTTCTGTAGTGTGGTAGTGAAATGTTAACCTTATGTAGTGTGGTAGTGAAAGGTTAACCTTATGTAGTGTGGTAGTGAAAGGTTAACCTTCTGTAGTGTGGTAGTGAAATGTTAACCTTATGTAGTGTGGTAGTGAACATGTTAACCTTCTGTATTGTGGCAGTGAAAGTGTTATCATTATGTAGTGTGGTAGTGAACATGTTAACCGTCTGTAGTGTGGGATGGAAAGTGTTAACCTTCTGTAGTGTGGTAGGGAAAGTGTTAACCCTGTGTAGTGTGGTAGTGAAAGGGCTAACCTGTAGTGTGATAGTGAAAGGGCTAACCTGTAGTGTGATAGTGAAAGGGCTAACCTGTAGTGTGATAGTGAAAGGGCTAACCTGTAGTGTGGTAGTGAAAGGGCTAACCTGTAGTGTGATAGTGAACGGGCTAACCTTATGTAGTGTGGGAGTGAAAGTGTTAACATTCTGTAGTGTGTAGTGAAATGGTTAACCCTATGTAGTGTGGTAGTGAAAGTGTTAACTGACTGACTGATTCTCAGGACTCGTGACCCGACTAGGACTTGATCACTTGACGACTCAGACTTGGACTTGGACTCGAGCATTGACTGCATTCGGACTCGGAAGGTGGATACAAGGACTCTGACTTGTTAATCGATAAATACAGTTATTTATATTTTATATATTTTTGTAATAGGCCCTAATTATTTGGCATACAATATTGATGGCTAGTGCATTTATTTGGCTATTGTTTCACAAAGTAAATAAACTCCCTTTGAAATGGTGACTGCTGTGTCACTTCTTTATTTGTAGGTCAGCTCATTGACTGCGAGAGTGGACTCAACCTCGATGACTTGGACTCAGACTTGGACTGTCACTAGGGTGATGGCTGACTCGACTCTGACTCGACCGGGCTCTTCTTTGGTGACTCGGACTCGAAACACCGGGGGACTCGAGACTCGACTCTGACTGGAGATTTAGTGACTCGACTACAACACTGATAGTGGCTCATGCCGGCCTGAAAGTGAATGCGCACACTAACCATGATGACGAAACTCTATATCTTCCATCGTCGATTGGCCACTTGCCAACGTTATAACTTCACATTCTGAACTAGTTATGTCCTCAGCAATCATGCTGCAACCGATTTGTGTTGCTGATGTCGTTAGAAAGTACAGTAACTAGGAGTAGCTGAGCCTCTAGTGTCGACACTTTAGCGCAGGAGAGGACTTACTGTAACACATGGCTGGTGCAACTCAGTGCTGGAGTCCCCAAGCTGGGTCTCACTGCATGTACAATGATGACACAGTCTGAAATACTGTCCCATTACACACACACACACACACACACACACACACACACACACACACACACACACACACACACACACACACACACACAACACACACACACACACACACACACACACACACACACACACACCGCACGCATGCACGCACGCACGCACGCACGCACACACACACACACACACACACACACACACACACACAGCTGCAGGACTGACGGAGATTAAAGGTTATAGGAAACCTTTTTCTCTGTGATTGATAGAGGGCATCTGTCAGGGTGGCAGATCCGATTGAGAACATGAGAGGTTGTAGATAGATAATGTCTACCCGTGTGTATGTGTGTGTGTATGTGTGTGTGTGTGTGTGTGTGTGTGTGTGTGTGTGTGTGTGTGTGTGTGTGTCTCTCTCTCTCTCTCTCTCTCTCTCTCTCTCTCTCTCTCTCTCTTTCTCTCTTCTCTCTCTCTCTCTCTCTCTCTCTCTCTCTCCTCTCTCTCTCTCACTCTCTCACTCTCTCTCTCTCTATCTCTATCTCTTTATCTCTCTCTCTCTGTGCATTGTGTGTATGTGAGTGTGTATTTTAGTTTGTGAGCGTGTCTGTGTGGTGTGTAGAACTGATGTGTGACAGCTATTCATTAGCGATCACTCAGATAGGTGAAAGCCAATTAGAGGATTATTGCTGACCACAGAATGACAGACACTCTGTCCTGTCCTTGCTAAGTCAAAGTAACTTGAAAACAACTCCCCCTCCCCCATCTCTCTCCACCTGGTGTGTGGTAATTAAATATGTCCCTGGGCGATATGTGGCTCTATTTAGAAATCATTACAAGACAAGGAAATCTTCCCCAAGAGCTGGGCCAGAACACATGGGAATGTGTGTGTGCCTGAGAGTGTGTGTGTGTGTGTGTGTGTGTGTGTGTGTGTGTGTGTGTGTGTGTGTGTGTGTGTGTGTGTGTGTGTGTGTGTGTGTGTGTGTGTGTGTGTGTGTGTGTGTGTGTGTGTGTGTGTGTGTGTGTGTGTGTGTGTGTGTGTGTGTGTGTGTGTGTGTGTGTGTGTGTGTGTGTGTGTGTGTGTGTGTGAGAGTGTGTGTTTGTGATTGTGTGTTTGTATG
>NC_140175.1:96604016-96611445 GCF_963971535.1 Notolepis coatsorum
GTTTACTAAATAATTATATGCAAACCCGGAATTACGAAACCTGTTTATACTGTAACGAATGTAAGCTATATACTGCTGAGGCATGCTGTACTAAACATTCTAAGTAGTATGAGCACCTACTGTATCGGCCATTAGTGTGTATTATCCGTAATTAAATGCGAACATAAAAACATCTCATCGACGTCAAATATGCTTCAAAGCTGAAAGATAACGATGCAGGATTACTTACAGACAATGCTTACGATGTGGCAAATAAAAGGATTACAACAGATAAGAACGGCATGTTGATCTGAATGAGATCTCTCTTCCTGGTTGACGCTTGGTTCTATTTCCTGTTTTTACATGTGGTCCTATTTCCTGTATATACATGTGGTCCTATTTCCTGTTTATACATGTGGTCCTATGTCCTGTTTATACATGTGGTCCTATTTCGTGTTTATACATCTGGTCCTGTTTCCTGTTTATACATGTGGTCCTATTTCGTGTTTATACATCTGGTCCTATTTCCTGTTTATACATGTGGTCTTATTTCGTATTTATACATCTGGTTCTATTTCCTGTTTATACATGTGGTCCTATTTCCTGTTTATACATGTGGTCCTATTTCGTGTTTATACATCTGGTTCTATTTCCTGTTTATACATGTGGTCATATTTCCTGTTTATACATGTGGTCATATTTCCTGTTTATACATGTGGTCCTATTTCCTGTTTATACATCTGGCTCTATTTCCTGTTTATACATGTGGTCCTATTTCCTGTTTATACATCTGGCTTTATTTCCTGTTTATACATGTGGTCCTATTTCCTGTTTATACATGTTTATACACACGCGACCCCGGTCAGACGCCTCTGGTTTAGCTCCGCAACGATGTACACACTTTTAGCTATTATGTTTGTTTTTTCTACTTTTTTATTTAAAGCAACACTGGCGGGTACGTCATACGACCGTCAGACACTTATGGACCTAAACCCCGGGCTCAAAGAGGAGTTTGGAGACACTTTAGGCCTAGAATGGCCAGCATAAATCAGACGGGAGAACGGCGGCAAGGAAAAGAACAAAGGAAGCGGCAGGAAGAAGCACAGAGGGAGACGTGGAGGTATTAGGCTGAGACTAAAAAGAGCTGCTTACCGCCCAGCAATTCCATCCATCTTTCTGGCGAATGCCCGTTCGTTGGAGGGCAGGATGGATGACCTAAGGGCGAGGGTCCGGTTCCAACGGGAGATGAGAGACATCAACATCATGTGTCTCACGGAAACATGGCTCACGTCGGCGACTCCGGACAAAAGCGTCTCTCCCTCGGACGCCTTCACCGTATTACGTGCAGATCGAACGGCTGCCTCTGGAAAGAGCATCGGTGGCGGGGTCTGCATCCTCACAAACAATTCCTGGGTTAATCCCGAAGGGGTGCATGTTCTCTCGAGCTTGTGTTCCCCGGACATGGAACACTTTTCTATCCTGTGCCGTCCGTTCCACCTCCCCAGGGAGTTCACCGCGGTCATCATGACCGCCGTATATATTCCCCCACATGCGAATACTGGCAAAGCGCTGGGAGAACTACACGATCACCTCAACAGAAACCAGATCAAACATCCGGACGCAGCGATGATAGTGGCTGACGATTTCAACCAGGCGAATCTGAAGAAAGTGATGCCGTCCTTTTTTCAGCACATCACCTGCTCCACCAGAGGGAGGAACACACTCGACCACTGTTATTCCCCGTTCAGAGCCGGCTACAAGGCAGTAGCCGCTCCACCATTAACGGGGTCCTCAAGCTCGAGTGACCACGACTCCATCTTGCTATTTCCCGCATATCAACAAAGATCACGTGACGCCGTCGTGTCACGTGAGACAAAGAAGTGGACCGACGAATCAGAGGCCACGCTCAAGGACGTGTTAGCAGACACGGATTGGGATATGTTCCAAGGAAGCGCCAGTGACGTCAGCGAGCTCGCAGACACAGTGGTGAGCTACATAACAACAATAGCTGATAACATCGTCCTCACGAAAAAGGTGCGGGTTTACCCAAACCAGAAACCGTGGGTGGACAGTACTATTAGAGCAGCTCTGAACTCTCGCACCACCGCTTACAACCTGGGTAGAGAGTCAGGAAACATGGAGGAGTATAAGGCTTCAGTCTATACTCTACGCAAGGCTGTTAAACTTGCTAAGAGGACATATGCTGACAAACTGGAGACACAAATGGCACAAAACGACACAAGAGGATTATGGCAGGGACTGAAGACAATAACTGACTATAAAGTCAGCGCCCCCTCAATGGGGAGCGACGACGCCGCTCAACACCTTCTACGCTCGGTTTGGTGCAAACAGTGGCACTGCTAGCTCTCCGGCTAGTGACGTCACTGGCGCGCCGGCTGTTGTGGAGGGGGGGGGGGGGGGGGCAACCGCGGGGGGCGGGGACGCTCTCTCGTTGTCGGAACACAGTGTGAGAAGAGCATTTATGCAGGTGAACACCAGGAAGGCTGCTGGCCCAGATGGTATAACAGGACGCATACTTAAGTCCTGTGCCAACCAGCTGGCCCCGGTGTTCACCGCCATATTTAATCAATCCCTGGCGGAGTCAGTGGTCCCTGCCTGCTTCAAGATGTCTACCATCATCCCTGTACCGAAGAAACCCTCCCCAACATGTCCAAATGACTACAGACCGGTGGCACTCACCTCTGTGGTCATGAAATGTTTCGAGAGGCTGGTCAAGGACCACATTTGTGCCTCCCTCCCCAGTGATATGGACCCTATGCAATTTCCATACAGGACAAACAGGTCCACTGACGATGCGGTCTCCCAGGTACTGCACAGCACCCTCTCTCACCTTGACCGTCAGAAGGGGGGCTATGTGAGACTGTTGTTAATTTACTACAGCTCAGCGTTCAACACCATAGTCCCCACCAGACTGGTGGACAAGCTGATCGAGCTAGGTCTGAGCTCCGCCCTGAGTGCCTGGGTACTGGACTTTCTGAGCGAAAGACCCCAGGCGGTCAGGGTGGGGGGTCAGACCTCCAACACCATCACCCTGAGCACCGGGTCCCCCCAGGGCTGTGTTCTGAGCCCCCTGCTGTACTCACTCTACACACACGATTGGGTGGCCAAGTTCAGCTCCAACTCCATAGTGAAGTTCGCAGACGACACGGTGGTGGTGGGGCTGATCTCGGACAACGACGAGAAGGCCTACCGGGAGGAGGTTGAGGTACTGGAACGCTGGTGCCAGGACAACAGCCTGCTCCTGAACATTGGTAAAACCAAGGAGCTGATCGTGGATTATAGGAGAGGACAGCAGGAGACGCACACACCACTGATGATTAACGGGGCTACCGTGGACAGGGTGAGCAGCTTTAAGTACCTGGGGGTCCACATCTCAGAGGATCTGACATGGTCAACACACATAGACACATTAGTAAAGAAGGCGAAACAGCGCCTCTACCACCTGAGGCAGTTAAGGAAGTTCAGAGTATCGGGGAAGATACTCCAGTCCTTCTACTCAGGAGCTGTAGAGAGCATCCTGACCGGAAACATCACTGCCTGGTATGGAAACAGCACGGCACAGGACAAGAAGGCCCTACAGAGAGTGGTGCGCTCAGCCGAGCGTACCACGGGTATTGCACTACCTTCCCTGCAGGTTCTATACAACAAGAGGTGCAAATCCAGAGCCTGCAGAATAATGAAAGACCCCCACCACCCCAATAACAGCCGGTTTCAGCTGCTGAGGTCAGGCAGACGCCTGCGAACCCCAGCTACTAGGACAGAGAGGCTTAGGCTTAGCTTCTTCCCCCAGGCCATCAGAGTCCTGAACAATGAACATTGAGTACCACAGAACACTGAACTATCCACACATAAGCACACATGAGCACACACACGACACGCACGCTGTGCACGCTCACCAGTGGAGGTTTCTCTATGACAACACGTGAAACACAAATTCACTCATAATTCATAATTATTATTCATTTACATATATATATACATTTATTTTATTTATATATATATAAAAAAAAAATATGTTTAATTATTATTATTTTATATTTTTTTATTCGAAAAGTTTTCCTCTGTAAAAAAATGCCAGTGAATTTTTTCTTTTTTTAAAATGGCCAAAATTGACAGCTCTGAGCAGGCCTGCACTGCAGTAATGACTGCAGTAATTATTCGTGAAGAAAACTTCACAGGTGTGACCCAATGTTATATAAATAATAAATAACAGCCAATCGAAATAGGCTATTAACTTCGTCTAAGCACGGTCTGTGCAGTTAAACTCTTGCCATTGAATGGAGGATTGAATGATTGACAGCCCTTGCCATCCAATACATGGAGGTTGAATATGATTGGCAGCCTTGCAAATCCAATCAGAGATTGCTGCATTGCAAAGTCAAAACGGGTCCATCTGCAGGTTAGGTTTAGCTCTGGCCAATCTCAAGTTTCTCAAGTTTCTTTATTAGTTGTCATACAGAAGTACAGAATACTTTTATACAAAATGTAACAGAAATAAGCATTTTGTATAAAAGTATTCTGTACTTCTGTATGACAACTAATAAAGAAACTTGAGAAACTTGAGATTGGCCAGAGCTAAACCTAACCTCCGACCCTGCAGATGGACCCATTTTGACTGTTTGAAAGAGCAAGGAAGTAGTTTAGTTGTTGTTTAGTAGAAGTAAGCTGTACAGCTATAACAAGTAAAGTCAGGCTAAATTAAACTTTGCGCCAACATTAGGACCGAAGTATAAACCAGCAACTGAGCAACATGAAGAAGTGGACTTATGCATCTGGATCAGAAAAAACGTTGTGGATGAAAAAGTAAGTAGGCTAGTGTTTGTTAAAGCTTGTATGCTAACAGTAGCTAGCCATCTTAGCCTACATCACAATGATAATCACCAAGCTAACTTACTGTACACACTGTAGGGCTGGGCAATTAATCAAAACAGAATCGCGATATCGATTCATAGACCTATGCAATCTCATTTCTAAGTTATGACTATTTTTTTTTATTAAAGATTTTTTTTTTTTTTTTTTTTTTTTTACTTTTTAAATTATTTTATCTGGGTTGAACATGATTTGTGGAACTCCCTCTGGTGTTGTGGTCGTGGTATTCACTGACCTTTGGGAAGTATTTCGACATGCACATGGGTATCTTAGTGGTGTAGTGTATCTTGTAGACCAGGCAAGTTGCTGTACTCTGTCGTCTACTCTAAGCCATCCTAGGTTGTCAAAGTGGGCAGGGGTGAGGTGGGTTTTAGGAGTAAGGTCAAGCAGTAGTCTGACCAGTTTGTTTTGTGATGTTTGTAATCTTGTTTTTAGTGCCTTTGAGGTGCTTTGGTACCATGAGGTGCAAGCATAGTCGTAGTACCCTTGAATGAGTGCTCCTGTTAGAGTCTTCAAGGTATTCTTGTTTACCAGAGAGGAGATCCGGTACAATAATCTAGTTCGTTGGTTGACTTAGTTTTATTACATTGGATCCCATTTTGTCACAGGAATGATTTGCCTCTATAGGATGGAACCCAGGTAGGGAATTTCATCTTTCCTTTTAAGATAAGATACGATATTCCTTTATTGATCCCCTTGGGGAAATTCAGGCATCATAGCAGCATGGGGGAAGGGGGGGGGGGGGGTACAGGTAGTGAAAACAACACAAGCAGTGTAAACAAATAGGTCAATATAATTTACTATCTAACTAACTGAAATATATTTTCACAGTGTCACATAAGGTGCAGTATGCATAAGGTAGTGTTATAATTTACTATCTAACTAACTGAAATATACATTATTCATTATTCACAGTATCACAGTATCCACATAAGGTGCAGTATGCCTAAGGTAGTGTAAGTTGTCCTCCTTGGGTTCCTATAAGTCCCAGGTCGATGTCTGGCAGCAGTTGCTGCCCACTGTTGTGGAGCCTGATGGCCACTGGTATGAAGGACTGTCCGAGGCGGTTAGTTGAGTGTCGGGGGGGTATGAGTCTGTGGCTTCCTTGTCACCTTCACCTAATATGTTTTGATCTGGTCAGGTGCGCTGTCACCTAAAATGTTTTGATCTGATCAGGTGCGCTGTCACCTAAAATGTTTTGATCTGATCAGGTGCGCTGTCACCTAATATGTTTTGATCTGGTCAGGTGGGCTGTCACCTAATATGATTTCATCTGGTCAGGTGCGCTGTCACCTAATATGATTTCATCTGGTCAGGTGCGCTGTCACCTAATGTTAATATGTTTTCATCTGTGTCCACTGACCACTGACACACAGTGGGGGATGTTTTAAAAATATAATTTAATATATAATATAATATAATAATTTGTGCTTCACCTAAAAATTTGGTCAGCAGCCTCCACTGATGCTCACACACTAGCAGCCACTTTAACACTTTAACATGAGCGGGCACACACTCATGCCGCGCACACCCACACTTATTGCCAAAAGGAAAGGCCACTTTAAATCAGTATTAGCAACAGTAACAGTGTATTGCACTACCAAAGCTACCTAGCATGTCCTATATGCTCTGTAAATAACTATGTACAGATACCGAGATGTCACACCATGTTACCTGTTACCTGTTATTGCACAACGTTTTTTGTATTGGATTCTATTATATGTTGTACCCACTGTATTGCACATCGTTGCGGGCAAGACCACCCGCATTTCATTGTATACTCGTATGCCGTGACAAATAAAACTCTTGACTTGAATTGACTTGTGGTCCTATTTCGTGTTTATACATCTGGTTCTATTTCCTGTTTATACATGTGGTCCTATTTCCTGTTTATACATGTGGTCATATTTCCTGTTTATACATGTGGTCCTATTTCCTGTTTATACATCTGGCTCTATTTCCTGTTTATACATCTGGCTCTATTTCCTGTTTATACATGTGGTCCTATTTCATGTTTATACCGAATTCAACCAACAGATGGTGTTAAAGTAAACCAAACCATTAAACCACTGCCTGGGGGCCAGAACAGATACATAATATCAAAACACCATTCTAAATGAAGTGCTGGGGTGAAGCCCTGTCCTACAAATCCTATTCCACATTCTTAGAGATATTCTTGTAAATATCAATATATATCATGTTCCCTAATTGTAATACTTTTTCGTAATTTGCGTTGCGGATACCTTGTTAACATCACCTGCTTTGTGGCGTGCACCAGGTGGTGGCCAGATATAGGGAGCCCATTAGTCTACATCAAATTCCTCGATGACAAGAACAGTTGATCTACTGGATTAAAATGATCGCTTTTGTGCATAGGTCAATAGATTTATCAGCTTATAACACACATTTCACATTTGCATTACCTTGAGTGTGTGTGTGTGTTTGTTGGAACTATGAAGTATTCTATAAATTGAACCTAATGTGGGAAACCAAGTACGTACAATACTCTATGTAAGGAGGGATGTGATTCTGAGACATTGCTGTTGACGGAGTGGGTTAA